>NW_015113694.1:66618-82333 GCF_001443285.1 Poecilia latipinna | reverse complement strand
CCGTTTTCAAACCCAACGGGTTTTTTGCCATTTTCAAAAAAAAAAAAAAAAAAAAAAAAAATCAATATCGGCCAAAATCGGAATCGGCTTTTTAAAGATTGTAATTGGCGATCAGCCAGAAAACTGCAATTGGTGCACCTCTAACTAAAATCACCAGTAACTGTAGAGAAGTTCAAACATAAATCCAACAGAGAAATTGAAATAGATCAGAATCTATATATAGAAGCCGTATGAGAAATACTCCAAATGTTTGCAGCAGTAACTGAAGGAAAAAAGATGCTCTGAATACCAACCTATGCCCATTTTTTTAGATTTCTATTTGTAAGAAAAAAAAACACATCACTTTCCTTCCCTTTACAATTATATGCTACTTTGTGTTTGTTAAAATTCTAAGTTTGTAAGAAAATATTAAATAATGAAAAACATTTAATGTTTTTGCAAGCCCCTGTAAACAGCATGTCAGCACAAATATCTCCTATTCCACTGTGAAGCACGGTGTTGGTGGAATGATAATACTAAAAATTATTTTAAGTCATATTTGACATATATACATAATTTTATAACAAGTGAAGGTAACAGAGTTTTACTTGATTATGTTATAAAATGACGCTGTGGCTGGAAAGCACATAACACTGCCACTGTAACAAAAAACTTAACTTCATAACTTCAGAATTTATCAGTTTAAAATTGGAGAAGTTGCTAATGAGCTCAGCAGATGCGAAATTCCTCTAGGTGTTGCTAATTGCTGGTGGCTAGTCTGAAGGAGTTGAGAGCGGGAGGCGCTTCTCCCGTGAAGGCGGAGCCAGGTCCACTCAGGTGTTTTGAACAAAGTGGTTGCCATGGAGATTAAAGGATTCCTCAAAAAAATCAAAGCAACACTCCATAACATTATAACATGATGTAAAGCTGAAAAACTTTGATTTTAAATGATACTGTCCCTTTAAGAAAGTTAGAGTTATTATTTCTCCATAAGTTCTTCAGTTGTTGAATCATGAAGTGCATCCAGTTATTCCCACGACTGTGTTGTTTCCTCACACCTTTCCGTTGGCCTCAACCTTTAAACCTTCACTTCTTCTTCCCTTCACTCCTCTTCCTTCAGTTTTTATCTTCTCAGTCTCCTTCATCTCTAAAGTCTTGTTTTCATCTCACTTCTCATCCGTTTCCTGCTCTGTTCCTGTCACGGCTCATCTCCCCTGCAGCCGCAGCAGAAACCAGCATCATCGTTTCTCTGCACCACGGGAGGAAGATCCACGACTGTGTGAATCTGAGGTAGGGGGAAAAACTGCAACCGAATGTCAGGTCATTTTCACTCAGTCACCATGGTGACAAACTCTCCACTGCAAAAGGTTCGGTGCAGAAAGTAAGACGCTTGATGCAACCTGAACTGGGATAAGAGCAAAAACTGGACTTTATGAAAACCCCAGAGCTGCTTGTATTTTCTGAGAAACATTTAAATCTCTCAGTTTTTAGATTCTGTTTGGAAAAATTTGAGTTTGCTTCTAAATATAAATATTGTGTGTAAATCTATAAATTATGCTGTGAGGAAAGCTAAGTTTATGGCCACCTTAAAGGGGATCTACAACTCAAAATTCACTTTTTCACGTTTTTATACTTCCATTTGAGTTTCTACTGCTTCTAAAAACAGCACAAACACTTACAAAACACCTGCCTGTTTTTTGGCAGTTAATATTTTTTGGTGTCTGGAAAATGAGCCGTTTCAAAGACCTCACGATTGAGTGACATTGCGCTGTTACCTAGCAACACAAGCTGGTTTTACTGCTGTATGCATTGAACAATGGCTGCTGGAAAAGAGAAGTGTTTTATTTTTGACTTACCATCCAGAAACCACTTGCTGCTTCCTTGTTGGTTGTACAGGAGTCTCCACTTCTGCTTTTCAAAGATGTGCGGTATAATTATGCATCTGTTTGCAGTAATTTTCACAAGCGAGTTGATTTGAGGGATGTGGCCAGCAGCAGCTTATTGAGATTTAAAGTGACAGAGCCCCTAAAACAGTTCAAAATAGGCAGAACTGATCAGACTATAATCTCATTATCTGAGAATGATTTTGTGCAAAAAAAATGTAATGAACAAGTTTTGCATAGTCTGTTCAAGGAAGCATAAAAAGCCACCTTTAGAATTGTACAGTAGTTGCATTAGCAAGATCACTTTTTCCAAGATTAATTTTAGCTAAAAATGAATTCATTAACAAAATTGTTTTATTATGGGCTGTTTTATTATGGGCTGTTTTATTATGGGCTTAGCTCAACATTATAGAAAATCAGAAAGCTAAAGGAAACTGTATTTAAACAAACCGAGTAATAAATAGAGACCACAAAACAGGCTAAGGCAACGTTCACACTGCGAGCTTAAAAAAGTTCAATTCCGATTTTTTTGTGAAATCTTATGTGTTTCGGTTGTTCACATATCCAAATGCGACTTGTATGGGATCAGGTATGGGATCTCCTGTGTGAGCTGTAATGCCGCGCATGCGCAGTAGTTTCGCCAACCGCCATAAAAGAAGAAGTGCACAGTCTTTGCGGAAGTAAACAGGGATGCTAACGGTGGAGCTTAGCTTACAATTTTGAAGTCGTTGTCCGACCAGAGCAGCACATTAACAGCTTAAACCCCATTATGGTCCGTCATGGTTGTTGCTTTTCTTCCTGCTTGCGTGTATCAGGACGCAGAATAGTGACGTTTGTCGAGTATCGATGACGTTTAAGTCGGATGAATGAGACTTGGCCGTTCAGATTCAGATCACATTTGAACATTTCAGCTCGGATATCCCAGTGGCCTGGGTCGCTTTATAAAAAATCTGATCTGTGTTATTTAGACTGTCATGAGAAGATCCGATACAGGTCGCATTGAGGTAGAAAAATTAAATATACATATAAATAAGAAATCAGAATTGGGTCATTTCAGGCTGCAGTGTGAACATAGCCTAAAACTCTTCCTATTTATGCATCTCTGTGGTCAAGTTTAATCAGACACATATTCGTACAATAAGATACCTGTTCATTAAAGGTCCCTAAATTACAACTTCTCAACTCCAGTGATGTAATATTAGCTAAAAGCACGTGTAAATCGCCACGCCGCACGAGGAATTACCCGGTCGGCTGCTTCCTCCTGATGTTCTGCCTGTTTTTTCAGATGTGAACGCCAACAGGCCTGGGTTCACTCAGCTGAAACATTAATGAAAGTTCAGAATTACGCAACAACCTGGACCGGATCCACCGCTCGGCCACTGGAGGCCTCAACACTGACTCACACACTGCCTCATTATCCGAAGTTGAAAGCGGGCGAACGGTAATTATCTCTGCTAATTAAAGTGGAAATCCTCAGAGTGTGACAGAAAGAAATCAGTGAGAGATTTTAGATTATTTTTCTCCCGGATTTACAGAACAGCAGTTTACATAATTGTCTTAAAGGGTTTAGAGGCTCAGGAAACAATGTTATAAATAAAAATAACTGGCTCAACACTGTGACTGGAAGTTTCTGCCACTAATCTGGATTTAAGCATCATGTTTATCTGGACTTTCTGGGAAGAAAACAAGTCACATCATTCAGTTTTTGTACCGTTTTATTTGTTCCTCTTCAGTTGTCTTGAAAAATCAAAAACAATTTCTACAAACAGATAAATTATGGCTCTGATACAGTAAAGATTGGAGACTTTGTTTGATCTTCTCATTGTCATCCTAACGTTGGACCAAGTCTCAATCCCCATCAAAGCTGCTGCTGTTGTGCAAAACTCATTTATGAAGATTATCATGAGGATTTCCAGCAGGTGGCGCTGTTGTGTGGACAGTACCTGACATTAATAGTGTTTTTCTTTTGTGTATTAGTGTTATTCGTTTGTGTGTTTGTTATTCTTTTATACATCAGGTGACACAGGAAATTAATGTTGGCACTTAGACCAGGGGTGTCCAACGTGTGGTCCGTGGGCCATTTGCGGTCCTTGGAATAGTTTTGTGTGGCTCCTGGACGCAGTTTGGGCATGGTTTTACTCCAGTAAATGGAGCTGATCCAGATTTGTTTTTCTTTGTATGAGATTTTCAATAACAAATTTATACTTTAAATAATACATTTTAAGTACAAAATAAGTGTTTTTAGATTTTTTTTTGTTTTTATTTTTGCTTTCATTTTAATGATAAAGTGAGCAGAGCCACAAATCTCCAGTAACTTTTTACTCAAAGACACTTTATTGCACCCAGTAATTAAAATGAGCTAAATACAGTTCAGAGTATTGTGTGCTTTCAACTTGGTGATTTTGTGCTAAAAGTCTGGAAACAGCTGACTTAGAGGACAGTACTGCTTTATTTTTAAAAAAGTTGGGTTATCTGGAGCGCTATAAGCGGTCAGCGTCTTTCGTAGATTTGATTAGATCTCTGAAAACGTTCATTATGGATTCATATGAAATGAATTTCTTCCAATCTGCTGAACTTATCAATCTCACTGGAGCTGAAAAAAGTAGATATTTTTCAACTCAAGTCAACTCAGAAGCAGTTTGAACGCCATTTTATAAGCCTTAAAAGGCCATTAAGTCTACATGAGACAGTTACTGAAACACATTCATGGTTATTTACACTGAAGACTAATCTGCTCAGACCGGGACTGACATGGTTGCTTGGAAATATAAAACCTTGAAAAGAGTGATAGTTATTGTTTATGTCTGAGAATCAAAAGTGAAAAATCATGAAAAGAATTGTGCTTTATTAAAATAAATATATAAAATATGTTTGGAAACCCAACAGTATACCGAGGTTAGTCAAATTTTCTACTTTTATTTCCTGTTTTTTTTTTTTTTCAAATTACTGTGATTAAATTTAGAATTTTTTTTTTTTTTTTTTAGCAAATTTTCAAACTCAGAAAATTCTAAGATTTTTCTAGAAAACGTCTAAGATTTTTGGCAGAAATTTAGTCTCTTTTTTCTCCCATCTACACTGGCAGTAATACGCCATTTAATCTATAATGAGATATTTTACCCATGTTAATAGTGAAATAATCTGCTAATCGAACCAGTACTTTTTATAATTGATATTAAGGAATTAATTTAAAACAAACTCCTATATCTTGCTTAGAAGTAACTTGTAAGTTAGTTTTCTCTTATTTCAAGTATATTAAGGTATTTGCACCAGAAACTGGATGAAAAATACTCGACAGGCAGCTCCTGCATCGTGACTCTTGGTTTCAAACTAAATATGAAAAACTGCAGAATAGCCCTTTAAATATTCAGCTGAGCTTTATGGGGATTCAGACCTGGACACAACAACACAACTGCAACATTTTCAGCCAGTTATTAAACATTAAATCATAAACTTTCGCCTGTTTTTCTGATGCAAAGCGGATAATGTTCACATTTTGTTGCACCTGCTGATTTGCTGCAGAGAAATATCCAGTAATAACAGTTAAGCTTTAAGTTGTGTTGAAATTAAATGGAGCTTCGACTGAAAATGCTGCAGCTCGTCACTTCCATCAAACATTAAAACAATTCTTAAGCCTTTGAAACAGTTTAAGGCCAGAAGTACCTAAAAAAATAACAAAAAAAGGAAGAAATCATAAAATCAGAGACAGTTTTGGATAAATGTTTAGGAGTTTTTTGCAGAGTTTTCAGATTCTCCGAAGCTCAACTCCTCATCCAAAAATTATAAATGTAATAATCTGATCAATGTATAAAAAAATGATCTGTAAACAAAAGCTGGAACGGTTGTTTTTCTTCTTGCATGTAAAATATACACCGCATGTTCACAGGGCTCCTCCAGGCTGGAAAACATTTATCCGTCTTCTGAAAATAGGATTCAGATATGATCTCTACTATCGTACACAAGCATCCTTCATTAATCATCGATGCGCTCATTTATCACTTCTTACTCTAAACATACCGTATAAAAACAAAGAAAAGGTGGATCTCATGCACTTTCCCCCCAGAGCCCAAAACGAGCCCACCGACGCCCAGAGCCACAGATGGACGGTTCCTCTTTTACTGAAATAATAAAATAAGTACACCCCTTTTTAATTCTACAGCTCTATCTACAGATCTGTGAGAAAGTATTTACAGATTTCTTCTGCTTCAGATCAGAACTGAATTTAGTTTTTAAATTATTATTTCACTTGATAACAGAAAACAAATCAACCTGGCTTCTATGTGAAAGAGGCTAACATAACTAGCCCTGCCCCCCAGACAATTTCTGGACAGTTCCAGCAAAGTGGGCGGAGCCAGGATGCACGGAGGGGCGTGGCCAGATGTGGCCCTTTACTCGCAGAGTAGAGTACCCAAAAACTGTACTCAAGTAAGAGTAGCATTACTTCAATATATTTTACTCAAGTACAAAAGTACTTGGTAAAAGGTCTAATCAAGTACTGAATAACTGGTCAAATTAAACCTTTAATATTTAAAAATTACATCATCGGATGGACCAAACCCCAAAATTTTACTCGAGTAAGAGTAGAGATACTCAAGTAAAAGTACAGCGTAGTAAAAGTAATTTTTTTTTTCCAAAAAAAGTTACTTGAGTGAATGTAACTAGAACCAACTCTGGTTATTACTAACTCTGGTTTTACTTCTTGAATCGCTTTTGTCATTTAAAACTTCCTCTGTTCGTCAGTGTCTAATATTAAAAACAGTTTGATGGTCTGAAAGTTTTTGTTGTGACAAAAAAGCAAAAACAGAAGAAATCTAGAATACTTTAAACAGCAACTGCATGGGAGATGACAAATAAAAAACATAATTTATGTATTAAAACCATAGAATTAGTAGATTAATGTGACGTTGTTGAGGAGCAGCCTGTGGTTCTGGTGCTCCAGTGAAAGATGATAATTCGGTTTTATGTTGAACCTCGTCCATTGATGGCTCTGGGCAAACCAGTGTTTAACAAAGACACGACAAAGTACCAAACCCGACCGGCTCTGCACAGGGCGACGCTACGATCGACATGAATAAAATCCCAACGGTCCACGGTGACAAACACGCAACAACTAAAACTGATTCATAAAAAAGGAATCGCTTCCAAAACAAAATAAAAAACGTCCAAATGTCCGACGATGTGGTCCTGATTTAAAAACAATAAAAACGAGCCGGCGTCTTTGGGCTCTGGAGACGTCCCTCGGTCCCTTCGCCTGGGTCCGGTGGGGTGTTTGGGGGCTTTTCCTCTCTGTGAGGCGGATGGGGTGGAAGGAGACAGGGCAAATAAAGCAGCTCCAAGGTAGAAAACACTCGGAGGAGGAGAGAGAGAACAACTCAAGTCCTTCTGAGGGTTTTGTAACCGGGCCGGCGGCCGCAGACTCACGTAGCGATGACGACAAACCAGAGCAGTGGCAGCTAGCGGTTGTTCTTTGCCGCCTCCTTGGCTGCCAGAATGAGAGGAGTGAGGCTGGAGAGAGGCTTGGCCATCTTCAGGAACTGGTGCTGGGAGAGGAAATGAGGCAGGATGGAGACAGAAACATCCATTTAAAATAAAACAAATATGGCTACTGCAAATGTTTCACAACTCTGATGCATTTATAAGCCTGTGGCAATAAGCAATTCATCAATAATCTCATGATAAACTAAAATAAGCTCAATCATTTCCATTCTGATGATCAGTCTTTTTTTGAAGGTTTTCATTTCCTTTTTATTTATTGTTTTTGGTTGTTTTGTTTTATTTTAGATAGTTAAATTATCTTCCACTTTCACTGTGGTGTGTATAAAATTAAAGTTCATTAATAATGGTATATTAATACTGGTATTGATACACCATTATCAATATGTTACTTGAAAATGGTTTCAAAACAATATTATCATCTATCGGAAAAATTCTGGGACAGTTTATTGCCCCAGAATTAGTTTTTCATGACTTGATTAGTAATTTATTTAGAATGAAGCTTACAGCATCTCTCTGGTTTCACTTGGTTTTGTTTTTTCTCATGAACACACCGGACCCGGTGTGTTCATGAGAACTACCTGCAGTAGTTCTTTAGCAGATCCTCGTTTCTCCACGTCCATCTCCAGGCATCGGTTCAGGAAGTCTCTGAATATTGTTGACAGTTTCTCTGGGTTCTGCAGCTCCGGCGTCCCATTGGTTGCTATGAGATACAGCGCCTAAAAGAAGAAGAAAAGCAACATTTTTAGTTTTTTTTTTCCCAGAATGCAAGCAGAGCCTTGAAGTTGTAGTAGCTTTACTTTACTGCCATCTAGTGGTTGACTTAGTAATGGCTGAATTAAAATCTGAACGTCCTTCAACTACATTGCGGCATCAATGAGATAAATTATGTTGCAATAAACAATAAATCAATTAATTGCATGATTAATTGAAAGGAGATAAATCTTTGAGAATGTGCCATAATGCCAGAATTATATTTATTGAAAATTGTCTCAAAACAACCATATTTATCGAAATAACTTCTGGGACAATTTATCGTCCAGCAAAATGTGTTACTATGACAGATGTAGTCATGGTGTTTGTTTAGTAATTCACATAATTCTTTGACTTTGAGTCAATAAACCACAACTTCTAATCATTAAATAAAAAAGATCCTCCTAACTTTGTGACATGGAGGTCATTTTCTACTATTTTAAGCTGTAAAATCTTTCTCTGTTAGCTAAAAATTTTAAAGCTAAGTAGTAAAATATCACAGATTAACTTTAGAAGGACACCGTAACTAGATTTCTTCTAAAAAAATACCTAATACTAAACATAAAAAATGCTTTTAACTTGATTTTAAGTTGAGTCTGAAGCCCCGGCTCTCACCCTGAGGGGATTCTCGTTCAGATACGGCGGCTCCCCCTCCACCATCTCGATGGCCATGATGCCCAGGGACCAGATGTCCACTTTGGGCCCATAAGCCTTCCGGGTCACGACCTCTGGAGCCATCCAATAAGGAGTCCCCACCATGGTGCTGCGCTTGCTCTGCTCCGGAGTGATCTGGGCGCAGAATCCAAAGTCGGCTGGGAAGTAGAGAGAGAAAGAGCCGGACCTCAGTTAAACCTTCCAAAGTTCAGGTAAATAAACTCCTATGTTCAATGCGGCAAGTTAAATATTTGTATAAGAGGCATTTTGCTAAAAGAAGCAAATAAATGGGAGTGTATGTAGAGAGCAAAGAGGGGTTACAGTAAACCCACCACTGTAACAACCCTGAGCTGCCAAGCAAACCCACATGGGCGTGATTTTCCCTCCACACCTCTGTTTATTATGAAAAGCTGCATTTCCCTGAGCCGGGTTTATGAGAGGGCATCGCCTTGGTAACGGTTTCCATGGTTTCCAGACATTTCCCCCCAAAAACCCAATTTTTTCTCAGGTCTTCAAGTCTAGATATAACATATAAAATACTACAGTTAATTTAGAATTTATGACAAAATAAATAAAATATGGAAAAAAGAAAATAATGAAAAAAATTTAAAAGGGAAAAAAAAGACTAAGAAAAAAGAAAATGGAAATAGAAAGCAAGAAAAGGGAAAGAAAAAGAGAAAGAATAGAAGATGGACAGAAAATAGAAAGATGGAAGAAAAACAGAGAGAGAACTAAAGGAAGAAAAGACAGAAAAGAGAAAAAGAACAACAAAAGAAAGGAAGAAGAAAAAATAAAGAATGAAAATAAAAGAAAAAGAACAAAAGGAAAGAAAAATAAAAAAAAGAAAGATGGACACAAAGATTGAAGGAAATAAACTTTAGAAAGAGAAACTTTCTCTGAAACAGAGCGGAGTTGTTTTGTGAAAGGATCAGGAAGTGAAGGCGTGACACTGACTGAGCTTCACGGAGCCGTCCATGCCCAGCAGGATGTTGTCGCTCTTGATGTCTCGATGGATGACCTGGTTCGAGTGGAGGAACTCCAACGCCTGCAGACACTGCAAAGAAAACATAAACTGACATTAAAAAATACATAACTTTTATAGTTACATGCAATTAACTGAAAATTACCTACTTATTAAGAATGTTGCTTTTGATTAAGATTAATTGAAACTAATTCAAGGCAGCACTGAAGGAAACATGGGCTGAGTTCCATTTAGATTCTAAACAACAACAAACTCACTAATGTAGAATTGGAATGCACCTCTTCCCAACACCTGGTGTTTCTTACCTGTGTAAGTCAGAATATCTGCCACTACAAATGTGAACTGCGGACATTTGACCAGATTTATGTGATCTGCACTGGACCGAGGAGCCTGGTGTCGTCATTTCTCCTTTTGGCCCAGCGTGGCTGGAGGAGTTCCCCAGGGACGAGTGTTCGTACCACCCTCATTTATTTTGCTTATAGGACATAACATTTTTGTCATTCTAATTTACAAATATAATGCTTGTGAAAATGTGATTAGACCTGCTGCATATCAGGCGGTTATCTAGAATTAAGTATGATTAATATTGTTAAGTGCAAGTTTGTGTCAGTTTAAACATGTTTTAAATTACTTATTTTAAAACACAGCTCAATTTAATTTCATGTTATGTTTGATGTGCTTTTCTGACGTGTTTTGAAGAACTTTGTGTTTTTATCTGTGAAAGGTGCTAAAAAAATAGAAAATGTACTTGCTTTCCAAGCCATGTTTCTTTAAACATTAATGGGAGCCAGGACTGAGTCAGAAATGGCATGTAAAATGCTCTTTAACAACCTCTATGCATCTTAAATAATTTACATTTGGATGTAAATTATTTGACTGACTAATACAATAAATGTTAAGAAATCCTGTTTATTTTTCCTGGTTAGCTAACTGTTAGGTATTTCTTTAAAGATCAGGGCTTTATATAACCGTTCACCCCTTGATAACTATGTGTTTATAAACCAGATGCTTGACATTTAAGTATTTATTCTTCTACCTCTCTACACACAGCAGCAATCTGAGCTTCATCCATGCAGGTTTCCGTGACGACGTCAGTCAGCGAACCTCCAGCCAGGTACTCCATCACCACCCACAGCTCATCGCCGACCAGGTAGCTGCACCATGACACAAACCAATACAATGAGCTGCTCTGATTAACACAAAATATATATCTGAAAGTATCCAGATGTTAAAAAAGAAACATCTGTAACGCAATGACAAGAACAACAATAATTTATTTTATTTAGGGGCACCGTTCAACATACCCATGAGACTGCTTAAAGTCAAAGTAGGGCAGAATATAATAATTTACTTTGTCTAATAAGGTTTAAGGCTACCTTATAAGACTAGTTAAAACCAAATTAAAATAAAATATTACAAAAATAATATTTAACTTAATAGTGAAAGTGAGTCAGTTTAAATGTAAATCATCAGAAAATTGGGTTTAATAAATTAAAAAATGTTCTATAAATCAAAACGTCAAATACATTTTATAAGTAAACTTTGTGTTTTCATATTTTTGTCTTCATAATAAAATTTTATCAAAAATAGAAGAATAAGCTGTTATCTATGTCTCAGCACCTCTGAGAATAAAAACTAAATCACCTCTCAAAAGAAAACACAAGGCTGTCCTGATGTTGGACATTATCTGTGGAAAAAAAAAATATATATATATATATTTTAAATTCTGGCTTTAATATTTAAATGTTTTCTGAATTTGTAAAGATCCATCGGCGTTCGGCCAGAAAGCAGCGATCCAGCGTTACCGCACCGAAATGAAATGCAACTCTAAACAGATTTATGTTGCTGAACTGTTCAACAGTCGAGAACAAACACATAAAACACGGCGACAGGGAAATGCTGTCTCCATGGAGACGACAGCGCTATGACAACCAGACATGCCACAGACGCATGGTTACCACTCAAAGGATGGTGGGCGGGGGGGAGGGGGGGGGGAAAAAGAGAAAACAGCTCTTTGGATGTTTTCCTGAAACTTCCCAGAGCAGCTCTGTGGGCATAAAGGGAAAGCATCAGGGCCGAGTGTTTGGATCCGACACTTTCTACATCGTTCAGGTGATTCTGCACGCTGAAACCTCCCGGAGAGGTCAGAGAATACTTACCCAAGTCTCTACTTTTAAACATGTAAACAGGTCAATTGTTTGGAAAAAAATCAAACAAATAAAGGAGTTTTTAGAAAAAAAAAAACCCTAGTGAGTCTCAAAAAACAAATAAATTACCTCAAACTTCAAAGCCAGATTTATCTTTTAATCTTTCCCTGCAGAAGTCGGAGTCTGAACAGCAGCAAAACATTTTACTCTAAGTCACTTCCTGAGACACATGTCACAACTGGCAACTTTAAACTGAATAAGTTTGACATCTGTGTTGAAGCTTTGGTTTTCAACCGATAAAAATTCTTCAAAATAAGAGCGTGAATATGAACTTCTTGCAGTGGGTGAAGATCTTTTTCCATCCATATAACTTTACTTCAAACATCAAACAGAAATGGAGCAAAATAAGATGCAGAAAGTGGAGAACAAAATATAAACATGAATACAATATCTAAGGGCAATAAAAATATTTAGTCTTGCAATGGCAGGTAGAATTTGAATTTAAGTTAGCACATTAGCATTAGCTTCTGCTAAATACTATGTTGATGTAGGAGTTTAGTGCTTTAGGTTTAGTGTAGCTAACATTTAATTAGCCATTCCCATTATTGGTATAGTAGATGCAAGAATGCAAACTGTGTTAAATTTACCACTTGTCGCCGTTAAACAACTTTAGTTGGAATAAGTATCCGATTCCAACTTTAGCATAATAGCTTCCACTAAATACCACTCTGGTATAACGTTTTACTGTTAGCTGTTTCATGCTTTAGGTTTAGCCTTCCACTGGTATATTACATGTGTGTATGCTAACTGTGCTATATCTACCATTTGTCACCACTAACAACTTTAGCTGGAGTCAGTGTTTGAAAACGAGGAGCACTACCTGCTTTAAGTGTTGGAAAGCCTAGTCTAACAGCTAAAAGCATTCGCTACCATCTCCTTCCCACATATTCTCAGCCTAAGGCTGTGCTGCAAGAGCTAACCTGTCCAGGTAGTTGACAATGTTTGGGTTCTTGTTTTCCCTCATCACCAGAATCTCGTTGATGATCAGCTCTTTCTTTGGCTGCTGCTGCAGGTTCATCTGTTTAATGGCAACCTGACAGGAAAGAAAAATACAAGAAAAACATTGAAAAAAAATATATATATGTGAGGAGGTGCAAGGAGTCTTTATGGAGTGAAGTGGGCTAATCCTGAGGGTGAAAGTGACGGATTAGCTATGAAATAATCCAGGATGTTTCGAGAAATTAAATATGTTGCATCTTTCTATTGTGTGAACTTCACCTGAACTCACAGTTTTTCTCTTCTTTGTGTTGTTTTGCTTTAATTAAAAGCATAAAATTAACCGACATTCACTTTACATGTCACATTAGAAACTTCAAACTAGATTTTTATTTTTAATTTCAACTGAATCCAATTTATAGTGAATATTGTACATTTTCAAACATTTTATTCGGGTAGTTTTTCTACTTTGCTTGGCAAAATAACCAAAGTAGCTGGTTTTCTTAATGTAATCATCAGAAATGCATTATCTTTCAAAGATAACTATTTTTTTTAAGTATTTTTATTTGGCTTTTTTGTTACAAATTGAAAAAGAAGAAAACAAACTGACCTCTTGTCCTGTAGCGATGTCTATAGCTGTGTACACTGTACCAGAGGCGCTAAAAGGGAAAGGAAAGGGAGAAAGGTCCAATTTAGACCAGCTGGAGGCAAAATAAAATTATGGTATTTAAGAAAAGATCAACATGTATTTTAGAATTAGAAACAATATATACTTTTACAATAAAGACAAATCTTCCTGAATAGTTCAGAAAAATAAAATGAGAAATATTTAAACTCCTTTAGACAAAAAACAAATTATGTTTTCACTATGAAATCCCATCTATAAGTGTATAATAATTTATATCTTAGAAAATACGCAAGATAATTTCACTTTGATTCAAATAAACAGATTTATTTTTCTTAAAACTATTTTAATAAATAAATCTGCCACTATGACAGTGCACTCTGCATCAACATGTACTGACAGATAGGCATTTGTTTTTATAAATAATTGTTTTTAGTGAAACAAAAACACCAAAATGCGTAAAAATGTATTTATTTTCTCAGATATCTGGCTATGTGTGGACTAGGCCTAAAACTAAGTTGAGGAAAATTCATTAAAAGCGTGTTGGCGTTTAATTATTTAGGTTTTTTTTTTTTTCATGACTAAGCTTTATGTAATCATGTTTTTCATAAAGCACTCACCCCTGTCCTATTTTTTCAAACCGAGTATATTTCTTCTTAGGATCTCCCACGCTAACAATTGTCCCTGAGGAGAGAAAAGAAAAGACAAAGGCAGCAGAAATTAACTTAATGAGGATGTAAAAACAGCAACAGCATAAAACCTCCAGAAAATAATAATAAAAAAGAGTTTTTAATGATAATTTAAAGATGATTTTATTGGATAGAAAAGTAAAGTGATTTTCTATCCATTTGGAAACTACTCTACAGCAAGTTAGTCAAACTCATTTAACTTTAATGCTTCATGCAAAACAAAGGGAAAAAATACTGAAGGAAAATAATATAAAAATAGTTTA
This sequence comes from Poecilia latipinna, assembly GCF_001443285.1. Taxonomy (NCBI): domain Eukaryota; kingdom Metazoa; phylum Chordata; class Actinopteri; order Cyprinodontiformes; family Poeciliidae; genus Poecilia; species Poecilia latipinna. Next base: position 67,872 of record NW_015113694.1, on the reverse strand, counting down.
AATTAAAACAAACAAACAAACATAAGAGGCAGGAAAACAGCTGAAGAGTAAAAATTGTCAACAGCAGGAAAGATTTGAGGATTAATTCTTGGAAAGAACCACAAGTGATGACAGAGAGAACGAACAGCCAATCAGATTTGAGGATTGAGCAAGAGTGGGCGGGGTCAAGTCTGTCAATCAGAAGCGGAAGGACAAGCAGTTTCCTGCTCTTACCAGCAGAGGGAGACCTGAGCACATCTGAACAGGCGTGGCGCAAGGTTTAAAAATATACAGATTTATCCAAACAGCATCACTAATATACATCACAGCATTTTATCAGGGGAGTAAAGCTTTATTATTTTTTATTTGAGCTGCATTTTTAGTCTCTTTGTTGCCACAGTTGTTAGGGAGAACAGCTAAAAATAGACCAGAAGTTCGGCTCAAACAAAAACGCTGCAGCTTAATCATTAAGTTGGTAAAACTCACTGAGCAGGAAACAATAAGGGATGATATTTTTTTAAATTAATTGCCAGCTTCCTAACAATCAAATTAACCCTCTTAATGCCAATGTTGCTGCTTTCTCTTATCTAAACTTAGAAATGCTAAACATTTCATTCGTAAACATTATATCAACTAAAAACACTTTGGTCAAAAACTGTTTCTGCATTTCTGGGAAAATAAGCTGCTTTAATGTTAAGGAAGAAAATTACTGGAAGATAAATCAGATAAACCTGAGTAAATATAATTGAGAAAACAATAAATAAACTGCACAACATGAGCTTTTTTAGCAGATAAAGTACTTTCATCCCAGATGCAGTTTGTTTAATGTTGTTTAAATAACAGAGGAGTTGCAGAAGTCAGCAGCAGCTCGATTAAAACCTTAAAATAAACTTAAAATCTGCTCCCAGAAGGAAACAAAGTGATAAACAACATCTGATAAGACAGAAAGCAGCAGCTGCTCTCAGTCTGCAGTCAGGAAAAACGGCTCCATCTTTCATTCACTGCAAAAACACAAAATACTAACCAGTATTTTAAGTCTAGTTCTAGTACAAATATCTTAGTAAATATGATAGAAAACAAAACCAAGTTACAAGTAACTTTTCAGCAATAATTAGGAGCATGTTTAAGTCATTAATTCTTTAATACTGATTTAAAAAATACTTGTACAAAAGGAAGATTATTTCAGCTACAATAACTATTTTTTCCCATATTAAAAGTGAAATAATCTGCCAGTTGAACCAGTAATTTTTCATCACTTAAGGAATTATTTACTTG
>NW_015113694.1:27764-63204 GCF_001443285.1 Poecilia latipinna | reverse complement strand
TAGTATGATTTAACTTTATTTTTATTTGATTTGCATCACTCTGACCAACCAGAACATATCAGTTCAATCAGGGAAAATAATGAATTGTTTATTTTTCGACTCGGTAAACAGGAAATAATTTCTGAAATTAATTTGACTTTATTATGCTCTAAAAAATGTAGAAAATATTGAACTTTTTTATCAATAAAGTAGTATTAGGATGCATAATCAGTATTTGGATAGATTAGATTAAATATCATTGCTGAAAAGTTACTGGTGAGTTAGTCTTGTCTTATTTAAAGTGTAATAAGATATTTGGACTCGACACTAAACACAGTGACTTGGTAATATTTTGTGTTTTTGCAGAGTCTTGTGCAGCTGTGTGAAACCAGAACAGAAGCAGCCAGACTTACGTAGTTTCTCCAGGATCTCCTCGTCAGACATCTTCTTCTTCTTATTTTTATCTTGTGCGCGGGGCAGAGACGGGCCGGGGGCGGGGCTTGCACTGGGGGGGCTGCTGGGAGCTGCCTCTGCAGGTGGGGCGGGGGTAACGGCGGCGGCGGCGGCGGGGGCTGGTGGGATGATGGGGGAAGTGGCTGCATCTTTGGTGGAAGGAGGAGGGAGTGGCTCGATCACTGAGCGGGTGTAAATCTGACGATACAAACAGGTTAAACTGGGTCAAACAGCGCACTTAAACTAAATTAAGCTTTAAAAAGTTTGCAGCAATTTAGTACTTAGGACCTTACCAAGAAAAAAATTTAAAAAGCACAATTACAAAAGTCATAATATTACAAGAATAAAGTCATACAAGAATAAATTTGAAATAATATGAGAATGAATCATAATATTGTTGGAATAGTACGATGTCTTTATTCTTGTAATATTATGACTTTATTCTTGTAACTTTACCATTTTTTTTTATTTTCTTAGCATGGCTTTAATACTAAGGTGTAATTTAGAGAAGATCTTTAGCCAAGTTTTATTTTAGCGAGAACAAGTTAAAAGGACAAAAGGTAAAATCTGAGCTGAACGGTAAGGAAAAGTTTTAACACTCTCACCTGACCTGCAGGACAACAAAGAGCTCCTTTGAAAGAGTTTCTCTATAAAAACCTGATTTTCCCTGTGACTGATCTAAACACTGAAGGCTTTGTCTTCTTATTATACCGACAATCATTTCACTTGGAACATGTTCAGTCAGACCAAAAAAAAAAAAAGAAAAAGAAAAAAAGACACGGATGTGACTGAAAACTGACTTCTTGTTTCCTCTAAATTAATTAAAATTGCAGCTGTCATTAAATTTTCTGCAGCAGAAATAGTTTGTATGTAAAATTCAAATGATGGATGGAAGAGGAGGATTTTGTTCAGCCTCAGATGCATTGAGGATAATTTTAACCATCCTATTTTTATTTACTGTGTGAAAAAAACTTTCAAATGTAAAGTTTTAAAGCTGCAGCATGTAACTTTTATAAAAACAAGTTTTTTAAATATTTGTTAAAACTGTCACCATGTTATGAAAGATTGCTATGAGACAGATAACCTGTGAAAATAAAATCGATCTACTCCACTTTCTCCTTGAACCATTATTACCTCTTGACCAAAAACAACTAAGAGACAGAAGAAGGTTCTTAGTGCTGTCAATCAGGCTCTTGTAATTGCTGCTAAATGTGCTAAATAAGGGAAAACAACTTACCGTTACAGGAAAACTGATTATCTGCCATTATTGGATGCTATGCTAACTAGTCGTAGCATTCATGATGGGCTCTACGCCACATGGAGGGTGGTTGACAGCGCTAAGACCCGCCTCCTGGCTCTGATTGGTCGTTTCTAGTTAGCAGTTAGGAGAGGTACTCATATAGGCGACAGTTTCAATAAATATGTATAAAAATATTTTTGTACAAAAGCAGCTTTACGGCTGAGTTTTTGATTAAAGTTTAAAGGATGCATGAATTTAAAAAAACGATAAAGAAAGCGTGTTTGTTTCTTGCCGATTTGGTGTGCTCAGGACGGGGGGCGATCACCGGCGGGGGCTCGGCCTCGTCTTCGTCTTCATCCTCGGACACGGTTGCTATGGCGGGCGTCTCCGACACGGCCTTGGAGCTCTGCGTGATGTCACAGGGGAGGAATGGGCGGAGCCTCAGTGACTTTACAGTTGCATGAGCGATCATGGACACCAGGCCCAGCATTGCTTCCTGCTGTCACTGCGGCTTCCTCTGCTGCTTCTTAATCTCATCACGCTGCCGTTCTCCTGCCTATCTTCAGCTCAACTTCCCTCCTCTGCTTGTTGTTCGACTCAACCTGCCTCTCCGTCTGCCCATGGTGGGCGGCGTCTGAAAGCCCGGCTCAGGTCGGGCTCCTGGAGCCGCGCTCTGTTCTGTCCCGGTGTCTGTGTGATGCTCAGAGGCTCGGCCCGTGGCCAAGCTGCAGGCAGGCAAACGGCGGAAGGAGGAAAAGATGCTGATTCACAGTGCAGGGAGGAAGAGAGCATCTCAACGAGCGCCTCCCTCTCTCTCTCTGTTCTGCCGTTTGGTTTGGGGGCGTCCGTCAGACAATGTTTACAATTTGGGCAAAATGATGGCGTCTCTTTCAGGGTTAATGAGCGCAATCTTTCAACCAATCAGATCCAATAAAATAAATGTTACAAGAAGTTAGAAGAAAATCCCCAAAGCTCACACTTAGGTAAACGTAGCAAATTTTGAAGGTGAAATAATGATTATCTAAAGACTTTTAAAGATCTTTACAACATATATACTAAGATTACAGAAGGTGAAATATATACTTCTATCAAAATACTAGAGAATAATTAACAGAGATCATTTATACAAGTTTTAAGGCTTGTGACTAACTAATAACAGAATTATCCTTACCGTTACGATGGAGGAGTTGAAGGCGTCTGCAGTTTTATCTGCAGGGAGATAAAAATAAAAACTTTTCTCACATCGCTTGGTTTAAGTCTGGAGGTTAATGTTAGACATAAAGCAAAAACATTTTAATCTGACGATTAGTCCTGCTTCATTTTATGCAATGACAAAGCATCTCCAAGTCTTAAATAAACTGTTGTCTCTGTTTCTATAAATAAAGTGTTGCGTTTTCATACCTGTGAAGCTCATGTACTTCTGGCTGTTGGCCGTTTCCTTTGAGTCGTAGAACTTTAAGACGTCGAGGACGGCCTGAGGATTCTTCTTCTGCTCCAGTTTGGTGATGTTGGACGTCTGCAGCAGCCGGGCCCATTGCTCCGGCATGCCCTGCAAAACACACACATTTTAACAGTTATTGCTTCATGCACTCATTTGTATTTACAATCTAAAGCAACTGCATGGCAGCCATTTAGCTTCATGCAAACCCAAAATGTGACCAACATTTCACTCTGGGCCAATCAGGAAGGAGCTACTTTTGCTCGCTGTGAGGTGATTAATACAGTTTTCCAATTGTGATTCTGATCAGCTTGTAAAACAAAAGTTGTCCAAATTTAACTATTTGAACTAAACTACATTTTACACTTTTTTTTTTGTCTCCAAAAAAAAAAAGTTAGATATTTCTATTCATGCTCTTATTTTGAAGTGGGTTATCTTTCTTTCTTTTTCCCCAAACAGGAAATAAACAGGAGCAAAATAAAACTGACAGCAGAGAAAAAAACCTTAAAACAATATCTAGGGTCATTATAGAACATCTAAGTTATAATAATTAAATTGGTGTTTCAGTGTTGAAGTCTTTCAACGGCAGATATAATTTGAACTGAAGTTAGCGTTTTAGCATTAGCGCTGCTGATGTTTATAATTACTGCTTTAGGGTGAAAACAACTGACTTTTTAGTTAGCTATGTTGTTATTTTTATGTTTTTTTATGACAATAAAAGGCCCAAGTTCTGTTGCATTGAAGTTTTGAAATGTCTTGTTGGGAAAACTTACTATTTAAAGTCTAATAAGACGTTTGAGCTCCGCTGACCAATTCAATAGTTTTCCAGACTTTCTGAAAGTTTTTTTAAGTTTCTTTCAGACTAATTATTCCTGACCATTTTCTGAGAAGTCTCTCTTAATTAGGTCACTTTCATGAGCCCCACTTCCTGAAAACATGTTAATCAGATGGAGACTTTTTTTCTTCAGCTCTTCCTTTGTTTGACATTTGTCTAAAATTAGGTTTTTTAAGCTGTCATGATCAGGTAATCAGACTGGAGTGAAAATACCTCAAAGTAAAAATAAAAAACAGTGTACAGATGACAATAAGGGATGGACTTATTGAATAAGTGCTGTTCAACCCAGGAAGGATGTATAACACAGCAGTCTTGTTGCATTTGTGCCTCAGTGAAGCAACTGGGTCACATCTCCTTGTTTTCCTGCTCTTTCTCTCGCTCTCTTCTGTCAGGATCAGTCCATCACAAAGCCGCTCAGTTTCTGCTCCATCACTCCATCCCTCCTCTGACCTTTCCTTCATTTTCCACCCATGCTTTGATAATCGCCGCTGCCTGTTTAGCAGACAGTGAGGACTCTTTGCATGCACATATATCACTGAACTGTGACCCAGAATGCAAACAAGGAAACAATAATCATGCACTCACAGAGAAGATGGGAGTTTTTTTTAAAGTTTTGCACACAGCGTTGGACTCGCAGATAAAAGAGCTTGGTCAGGCGGATCAAGTGACTCAGCTCAACAAGACAGCCTTTGTTTGATGTGACTATTTTAAAAAACTTTTATTCTGTGTGTCTGCTTCCATCAAGCTCACAAGCAAACACACAAATATTCACGCAGCAATGAGCTCTGAGGCGATAATTAGAGCGGCGTTCAGTGGGGAATGTTAACAGACTTACAGTAAACTCCCCAGTAACAGCATCAAAACCGACGTGGATGGTGTGCTCAAAGTCTGACGGCAGAGAAATCTCAGGACGTTCCTTCTTCCTATAGGCTGAAAGAAAAGAGAGAGAGAGAACCAGGACAGTTTAAGGATATTTTAATTTCAGCAGGATTACCCAGACGTTTTCTTCTGGCGTAAACTGAGATGGATTTGTTGCAAACCGGACCTCAAAAGGCCAAGATGCCATCAAGTTATTAAATCAGCTGTAATAGAAATCCCTCATGGGACAAACCTTTGTGGTAAGTGAATAAATAAGAAGGAGGAGGAAAAAAAAGACAATAAAAGAGAGAATTAATCATAAAAAATACATAAAGAGCAGTTTTAGAGAGAATTATAACAACGGAGACGCCATATGTTGTAATTTATTCCTGAGGGAAATCATAACTCCAAATCCTCATGGGATGACGAACAATGCAAGGACCACCAGCCGGCTGCAAGGCATCATGGGTAATCTGTCTGGATGTGGACATGTGGCGTAAATTAGCCTAACAAAATAAATAAGTAAAAGGGTTTTATTCCAGGCAGACTGTAACACAGACTGCTACAGGAGAACTTTCCTGCCCACAGCCATCAGCATCTACAATAACTCTTTGGAGAATTTGGAATTTAATTTCCCTTTGGGATCAATTAAGTATTTTTCAACTGAATTAGAATTTAGCTATATTTATATAAGTGTGGATCACAGACTTATAACATTATAACATTACAGGAAAAGGAACGAAAATAAAATGCCATTTTACAAAAGCAGCAGGCTGAAGCTTTCCAACTTGAAGCATCTGAAACAGTTTTCATCCGGATCTCTGTGCACATGCAGAGGTGTGCACGGCTCGTCTGGCATCCATGTTTTTGTTTCACGCCTTCATTGCTCAGTTATGTGGAAGAGGAAGAGCATCATGAGACTTCACTTCTTCTGCAGCAGCGCTCTCTTTGGTCGTTATTTAACATAATAAAAAAGTCTCTGCAACTTATCTCAACTTGAGTTTGATGCTAAACTATTATTTTCCACTCTGATAATAAAAATGGTAAGAGAAAGTCGTCATCCTCCCGATTGGGTTCATGCGCAGGTTAACCACTGATATGTGCTCTTATGAAGGCTGACAGGCGAGCGGCTAATTTGTTATTGCTAAGCTTAAATTGCCTTTTGGCAAACAAAACAGCAGTAACTGTGCAAACAGCAGGGATTCATGAACAGCTCTAAAAGATTACAAAAAGCAACAATTCACATTTATGGAAAGTCAAGAGCAGATGAGAAACTTACTGTCCCAAAAGGTTACAAAGTCGTTTAGACTTTAAAATCTGAAAACGATTATTTTACTAATGGAGTATTCTGAGATTTCTCATTTAGTCACTTAAGATTTTTTATGCAACATCAGAAATAAATAAAAAATGCAAATAAACAAATAATTATTCAGTAAACATTTTACTGCAACAAAGCAGTTCTTTAGTGAATCCTTGATCATTTGTAGCAGTGGATTCATCTGCAGCTAAACTAACATTTCTAATAGTGCAGGGATAATCTGTTGATTATTTTATTAACTGATTAGTAACTAGAAAAAGATGCTTCATAGGATTTTTTCCTTTACAAAGAAGGTTTCTAATCTTTAATTGAAACTGTACATTTTGTTTGTACAGTTTTAGCTTAATTACTACTAGTGTGTTTTTGAGTGTTTGCTCCAGCTCAGGACTAATCAATTACTAAATAAGTTTGTAATTATTCTAATAATTGATTGATCATTGTTAATCCGATTATTTGTTTCTTTTGCCCAAATGCTTTTTTTTAAATTACTCGGCCCTATTTCAATTTTAACAATATTAAACTTGTAGGTGAGTTTGAAAAAAGCAAAAACTTCATTTTTAAGAAGACTTATTTTCATGTACGGCAACACTTATTAAATAAAACAAACATGTTTCCTGCTGAATGAGGTGTGTATGTGTGTGTGTGTGTGTGTGTGTGTGTGTGTGAGTGAGTGTCAGAACTGCAGCCAGAGCAACACCTGCTGAGATCAAAGTTAAGCCTTCATGTCGGCTTTAATAAGGATTAACAAACAACGCGTTGATAATCTTCATCAGGTCTGGAGGAACAAAAAAAGCTCTGCAGATTATCATGGACTGAGTTATTCAGAGCGTTTCAACGAGCTGGGTGGCGAAGGAGGAACCACACATCTTCCTCCTCTCACCTCAACAGGAAATGTGTGATTTAACACCAACTGTAAAACATTTGAGTCACCTTTAGTTGTGTCTACTAGCTTTTGCTCTTTAAGTCAAATAAATTTAGCGAGTTTAAGATTTTGAACCTAAACGTGAGTTTGTGGAAGATAATCTTACAGTAGTAAGTTGTGTTAACATTTTATTAGAGTTGAATAAATTGGAGTTTTTAGATTAGCACTTATAAAAAAACTGAAAGAAGAAAAAGACAGGAGTGGGAACTAATTTAGTTCACACTAAATGTTTTTTTTTAAGGTTTTCTTGGCTCTAGTGGCCTTTATTTGATAGTTAATTGGCAGGAAAGTGGCTAAGGAGAGAAGGGGGAAGACATGTGGCAAGGGTCACCAGGCCGGGAATTGAACCTACAGCAGCCGTGTGGAGGACTGAGGCCTCCATATGTGGGTTGTGCTTAACCCCTGCGCCACCACAGCACACCCCACACTAAATGTTTTTGAGCTGAATTAATTGTGATGTTTAATAAAATTCATCATCAGATCAGAAATTTTGTTCATGCAATTTAAAACAAGAATTGAAATTATTCTAAAGTAAAATAAGTAGTTACTTTAACTTGTTATTCTGAGTGAAAATACTAGAGAAACATTTGTTTTAACTAGCAGATTTTTTCTTGCATATTGTGAAATTATTTGGTTTAAATTGCAGCATTAAGTTAAAACTCACAATTCAAGATTAATTAACTTAAAAAACAAAGTTTAGACAACTTGTCTCATGTTATTAAATCAACTTCATGAACTTTAATTTCTGAGTTAAAACCAAAACAATTTCTTGTCGACTTTAATTACATTTTCAGGACAGCAGGTGGACTTTCATTTTCAAGATAAACCACCTTAAAATGTTTTACAGTGTAACTGAAGTTCATGCTTTAAATGGTGCATAAAATACTAATTATATGAAACCCTGGCTCTGTCTAAGAAAATAATCCATGTATGTAGGTGAGGAAAGTCAGGACTAGAGCACCTCTATTAAGCAGGAGTTTTGTAATAGACAGAAGAGTTTAAGTTTTTCTGACACAATAAGGCCAGACAGATGTACTCCGTCCTACTCTGCTCTAACGCGAAGATGGAAGCTGCAAAAGGTAGAAAAAGATAAATTACAAAAGGTTAGAGCGTGTCTTCTGCCTACTGGTCGACTCTGATACTAAGAATAACAATTATAGTTTTAAACTGGAAAACATTTTAAATATCCAAAATAAACAGAAACAACAAATAAAATCAATTATAAAATCTCTGTAAACAAAATTGTCCTTCAAAAAAGGGATAGTTGAGACCAAAACACCAAACTGAAGACTTTTATCACCCAGTTTTGGTAGAAAGAGAAAAACAATAAACCATGCAGATGGAAATTACTGAGCTGGTTTTAATTTATCCCGTGATTCCCGTGATTAATTGATTAACTGATTATTGTGATATGTGATTTACTGCCAAATTAAATCAATGTAAAGATGTTCAATATTTATTTTTAAGCAGTGGTAATTGAATGCAGCTATTTATCAATATTTTACCAGTCTGTTAATGGGTTCTATCATACAATCGGCCGTAACCGGCCCATGGAGGACGTTTGTGATCCTGTGTGGCCCAAAATGAAAATGAGTGGAGAGCCCTCACTCTTATCGCTCCCGGTGAGGATGAATCGGATGGAGCGGTCCTTCTTCTTCTTGTCCTCCGGGTTGGGCGGCAGCGGCTTGGAGCCGTGGTTCAGGGGCGTGGGGTCCTTGTTGCAGGAGCCGATCATGGTGCTGGTGTTCCTCATGGGAGGAGCTGGAGGCTTGTCCTCGACCTCCCCATTATCAGACATCTTCAGATAGGCTGCAACTGGCCGCTCCTGCACAGAAACAGACCAATCACAGGGACGATGCTGTCAGAGGATGAAACGTCAGCCAATCAAACACAAGATTAGTAAATATTCACCAAATTATTAGGATCCAGTCACAGCGTTGTTAACTTTGATATTAGCTGCATTTAACTGCCTTGTTGCTAAAATGTAATCTCATTTGGCAGATTATTGAGATAAAAGAATAAACCAACAATTCTAGTTCATAATTAAAAGAAACAAGTTAGAATAGAATCAGCTACATAAAATATGTTTAATAATATTTTTTAAAACAAATTCGTTCTCACATAATGAGATTTCACTTTTTGAGCTCATTTCAGAATCACCTGCTGCTAGCCAAGCCCCTCAACTTAAAGTTCACACTTTAACATGAAAATGCCTGCAAACAGATGTACAACGGCATATCTTTGAAAAGTATTAGCAGAGCCTCCTGCAAAACCAACAAGAGTGCAACAAGTGGTTTCTGGATGTTAAGTCAACAAATAAAACACTTGTCTTTTCCAGCAGCCATTGTACAGCGCATACAGCAATAAAACCAGCTGAGCAAACGTGCTGGGTTGCTAGGTGACGGGCAGCGCCATAATTGGGAGGTTTTTGAAACCTGATGTTTTTTAGTCCAGACACTAAAAAACATCAACTTATTTCCAGAAAACGGCTGGAAAACAGAAATACAAAAACATTAAAAAAAATAAACACATACATACATGTATACACATAATGTGTCAATTTATGAAATAAACAACTGCATGTGAAACGCATTGCTTAAAAGTTACTATATGTTAAAGTCATTTACCATTATTGTTTTTTTATGTGATTTCTGGGCTGCAGTGCTCCATAAAATACTTTAAACAGTCCTGGTTGTTCATCATATGGTGCAACTCACATCTGATTGGTCGGCCTGTACAGGAAGTCCACTGCAGACCAATCAGAGCAGCATTAGCCCCGCCCACTGAGTTTGAAGTATGTCGATTGTCAAAATTACAATCAAATATTTCCATATAACTGGGTACGGAGAGCTTTTGTGATCTGCTATAAAGACATAAAGTAAGTAAATTAGATTATTTCACTGTAAAAGCTGGAATAATCTGCATTATATCTGCATTTTTATGCACATCCTGTCTGTAAAAAGAGTGAGGAAATGCGTTTCTTTGGATGTCAGACGTCAATGCTTTAGTTAATGGAACAAAATTTCCTTCCACTCGAGGGAAAATCTTCTAAAATAAAATGAAATAAATGGACAGAGTTTCCATTTGCTCAGAGCGGTCAGTTTGATCTACAAACACCAAGCTGACTAAATCACAGTGTATGTTTTTTCTGTTAACATGCGTGTACTGACTCAGAGCTTAATGAGTCTTGGTCGAAAGATAACACCACATTTATCCACTTTGATGTGTAAGTGTAACCTGCAGTTTGCACACACAGCTGAGAGGCAAATAAAAAAAAAAAGCCAACGTAATGACCGGTTCTGCCACACACAGAAATACACAATCAAACACTGAAGCTAGGAGCTAACCTCTTATAAATGCTCCAGTGAACACAGAGAGTCACGAGGAGGAGGATGTATGTAGGTCAGAGCTACACGAGCAAATCAACAAACAGAGGAAAACATTAAATTTACAGAAATTTACAGGAAACACAATAAAAAAGAAAAACTTTTTCAATGTGTTTTCAGCTGTTTGTACAGGAAAGCTGCTTAATATTTCTATCCTTCCACCTGAATGCATAAACGGAAACGGCTCCTGATGCACTAAATTTGTCAAAGCCAACTAAATAATTCACTTTGACTAAAATAGAAAATACTATTAGAAGAGACTGAATTAACTCTGAACAGAGACTGGACGTTGAGCTTGAATTATAAAACATTTCCTCTAAAGTTTGCAGCTTCAGACTGAACTCGTCTCATACACAGCTGTGTTTTGTGCAGCTGCTTGTCTGTTTACAGGGTTTTGATTGCGCCGCACGATTTTAAATGTGATTGTTAAAAATGCTAATTGTGCTGTTACAGATGGGTTTAAATCTCAAAATAAAAAAACACCCAACACCTGCAAACTAAGAACTATTAAAGCTGCTTTCTTGTTCTATTTCAGAGTTAACCACAAAAAAAGTAAAAAAAAAAATGTCAAAAGTTTACAGGAAATTTGAAAATTTCACAACATTGTGTTATTAGGAGACCATTTACAAAACTTAAACACCAACTACAGTCTTAAAAAAGGCAATGAAATTCAATAAAAATAATATTAATCTTTGGCAGCTAAGATTAAATATTCTTAGGTTACTAAATTCAAGTGATCTTGACATTTTCTAGATCCTTGTTTTGTTTAGTAATGTCTGCAGCTTGGTGAACCCAGTTTAACCAGTCTTTGCTATGACTGTTACTGGTGAATAAGGAATCCCTATTTAAAATATAAAAACAAATTATGTTTAGCCTGGCAGCAAGGAAAGCCTGGAGGCCCACCAGGCTTATAATACACTGGGTAAACCCTGTATCTAATGTTATTTTTCAGCTTTATGAAGATCTGCATCTGAAATACAACTAAAAAATACTCGGCATCAACAAACGGCTTCTAGTTCTTACCTTATTTAAGTTTAGAGCTCAATTTTTAACCCCAAAAATAAAAGCAAGCAACAATTTGAGAAGTTTTTCAGCAGGAAAAGAAAAACGTTGAACCTGCTCAGAGTGTCGGTCCAAGAGCGAGACTGAAACCGTGAAGCCATGTGGACTTTTAACCCGTCCTGCCTCCCGCAGACGGTGACATCAGCTTGGTGTCAGAAGGTGAGTCACACGTGGAAGCAGTAAAAGTTCACAAATGCATCCAAATGTCCCAGAACCATTTGGGTCTTTTAATCCGGCACCATAACCCCAGAGGGGGAACGTCACCCACACACGAAGGGCGGCAAGCACTTAGAGAAGGTGTGTGTTTGTAGCCATCTCGCATACAAACAGTCGTTGTTTAGAAGGAAGTGACGGAGTCTTTATTGTCTGCTTTACACACACACACACACACACGGAGATGGCAGATGTCTCAAATTTCAAACACTGCTGTCAGTTTCCAGTTTCAGCGGAACCCGGTTTCCAAACAATCCCATACTGTCTACTACACAACACACACACACACACACACACACACACACACACACACGAACAACACACAAGCTTAAAAATACGATGGCATATGAGGATCAGATGGGGATTATTTTGTTTTTTTTATTACAAGGACAGTCACAATATTGTCAGAATAAAGATGCAGCATTAGCAGAAGAGTGACATCAGTCATTTTAATGAGGAAAACAAGTTTTGATGAGAGTTATCAGCTTGGTGAGTTTGTGTGGTTGCTTCTGAAACACAGATAGTGGTTCGCACAATTGTATCAAATTTCAAGCTAATTTCATTATCTGTAAAAATTATAATAAAGTATAACTTAATAAGACGCTCAACATTCCTGATTTTAATTTTGGCTATCTTTTGTGTTCCCGTAAAATAAATACGTCTTTCTTCTAATATTCCAACATTATTCTGGTAATATCATGACTTTATTCTTGTACAAATATTTTCTAATATCCTGACTTTATCCTATTTATCTTTTCCTTATTCTGTCATAGAAAAATAAGCCTCACTGGAACATATCTATTCTAACTGACCAAATACGACTCTATACAAATCACTCAAACTTTGCACAAAATCATGAAAAAAGAGACATTTAAATTTCCTCTGCTTTTTTCCAACATAGCACAGTAAACAAAACATTTTAGCTTTCTGCATCTGGCCACTAAGGTATTACGGTCATATTATCACTAAAGGCAAGAAAGGGAAAAGGAAGAGAAGCAGCAACTATATAAACACAAAACTTCTTAACATGTTCAGGTGATGAAATCATCTAAAGTTTAAGATTAAAAAGCAACAAATCTAAAGCAAAATAAACATTTTCTGACAGTGATTTAAAAGGAGTACCAAGACAGTGTAAACATGGTGAGTAAAAGCCTTGATTTGCTGAGGAAGATGACAGACTCCTCCTGCAGCACCACACACACACACACACACACACACACATACACACACAGAAACCCGGTGTGTGTTAGGAGTGTGTGAGTGATGAGGAGGCACCATGCTGTCAGAGACCGTAGATGATATCCTGAGTTAGATCAAGATCCCTGCAGAGATGATTACAGAGACTCTGAGTCTCAAATCATCTGAGCTGTCAAATCCAACTAATTCTGAGTTACAAAGGTGATCTGGGCTGGAAAACCCATTAATCCCAATTCATCCCTCTTCAGATACCTAATCTGGACTCCGAGGAGTCAGACTCAGAACTATTAAATCTGCAAAGAGAGCCAAGATGAGGAAAACAAAACAAAAAGGTCAATCAGATGAGCAGCAATATTCTGCTGCTGAATAAGTTCTAATGGAAACAGAATAATTATTTTAATTATTGATTATTCTGACGGTTAATTGGATAAAGAAAACTGCCACATTCTGCAGATTTTTCATTTAACCTCTTAAGCCTTTATTAAAATGTCAAATGAAGAAAATAAACTATTCAATTCCTTTTTGAATGACAAAATAAACATTTTATTGTCTAAATTGTAATAGTAAACACTTGATAATTTGTAGCAAAGGATGAATCTGCAGCTGAAAGTACTTCCATCATCAACATGTGAAAAGCTCAGTCCTTCCTGCTTGATCGGTACAGAGTGGAGCTGATCTGGTGACTATTTTTTATTATTTTAAATTAATAATTAGACAGAAAAAGGTGCTTAAAAGGCATTTATTAGCAGAATTTGAACCACGTGAAGCTAAGATTATGACACCTAAAGAGTTCTGGGAAGAACATTTTTATAGAGAAAGGTTTTTTTTTTTATCTTAAATTAAAAACTTATATATATTTTGTACAGTTTTGCAGCTCTGACTGTGTTATTTTTCTGGTCTATTTCATCTGTATACTCCAGTTAACAATTAAAAGATTACAAAATTAGTTGAAGTCTCTCCTCTAGAGCACAAGTACAGCGATTACACCTGGTTCTTATTTATAAACATAGGTGAACCCAAAATAGGAATTTGCCGTTTCCATCGGATTGAAGTGGGTCAGAACCAACCAGGTGCTGCAAATTAAAGGACCCAAATAACTGACCTACTTTGGTTCGACTATGAAATAAAACCAGGAATGATGTTTGTCTGCTGGTCTGAAGCGTGCAGACGCGTTTTAGTTCAATGCTGAGGAGGAACAACAGCAGCAATGCTATGAACCATTTAAAGTCATTTATTCCACAGAAAGAGTTTTAAACTCATGTTCATTTTGGGCCGGCATAGTGGTGGAGGATTCTGGCCTTTCCCCCCCGATGGGGACTCGGCACCGTGAAGAAAAAGAAAAAAAAAACAGTTGGAGACAGGAAAAAATACTGTTGAATCATGGGATGTTTTTGGTTTCCACACAAATTTCTTCCATTTTCGTTCATATCAAATCAGTTTTGCACTTCAGGATGTGATTAAGCTGCTGCTCGGAGAAACAAACCAAGTCTTCAAATCTTATCCATGTATGTAATAAAATTTAATTTTCCATTCCATTATCCATCTAATGTGTGCAGGCCTACATATAGAGACATTCATTATTCACGTTGGCACATCTGAAGAGACGGACGCCGGAATGCGTCAGCACTTCCTGGGAAGCAGACACACTTACTGGAACAGGACACACATTTAATAACGTCTTACATACAACTAAAATCTGACTAAAATAAAAAGCGTTTGCATAACTTCCAGTGTGAAACAATAGATGGACAGACATGTAGACAACCAGTGGGTGAATCCGGATTCCCTTCAGCTGCTCTGAGGAATCCGACAAGCTGCTAAATAAGCAACAGCACCGTCCAAATTTCCTCCGTTTGCTCTTACATAATCAGCTGCACCGACTGTTTATTTCTCAGCGGCTGAGTCAAATTAACAGGACAGAGATTTCAGTTAAAAGCCTTTTACCTGTGCAGAGCTGCCTGCTCTTCTACATGGTTACATAATCTTCAATAATTCGGAGTGATTATTCGGCCATGGAGAGGAGAGGAGAGGAGAGGAGAGGAGAGGAAAGGAGAGGAGAGGAGAGGAGAAAAGGATTCATATTCATAAAAAAATAGTTATTGCAGATTTTCTCCCTTATAACATGGTTACAAGTGAAAAGTCTTCCAGTTTTTAATCAATATTAAAAAATGATTGACTTAATCAGGCTCCTGTATCTTGCTGAAAGTTATTTGTAGGTTAGTTTTGTCTTATTTCAAGCTCACTAATATATTTGCACTTAAAAACTAGACCGAAATACTTGGTAAGAAGATTTTGTGTTTTTGCAGTGTCAGCCTTTTTAGAGGAAATCTAAAGTATTTGTGGATTTTAGCGACTCACTGGCAGCTTTAGTCTGTAACCGCCGCAAAAACCAGAATCCACATATTTTTACTTTAAGTTTCATTCAGATAACAAGAAATGTCTGGTTTTACAAACGTTAGCAGCTGAAATGTTTGCATTGAAGTAATAAAAACCTAACTTCTGAGCTCCAGACATTTAGGAAAGCTGTGCTGGCAGTCCCAGCAGGGGGTCTGGTTTCCTCGTAGCCGAGGGGAGCAATGCACCTCCTGGCATCCGGATCCAACAGAGCCGCTAGCTGGTGCTGACGGGTAACATAAATACCAGACATAAACAGAACAGAGACTAAGGAGGAATTGGTTGAGGACAAATGGAGGTTTAATGCGGCTTTCTTTCTGAACAGATAAAGCAACAAAAATAGAAACTATTGAAGCAGGAGACTGAACCATCTCACTGCATCTCATTTCATTTTATGACTGAAGCCCCGATGACAGAACGAGAAATGAAACCGTCTCGTTTGTCTGCAGACTCAAACCCGAGGGCGCAGACTTCAAACGTATATTTTAACATAATTTACAGACCACATTTGAAAGCCTGCATAAGCATACATCCACTGAAAAACAAGTCTGTTTCTATACAATCTCACAAAGTCAGCTATTCGATTTTCAAGTGTATTAGCATAAAAATCCTTTGCTATGTTGGTGCAGTTCCTCTAATCATTTTACCCTTACAATAAAAATATTGCATTCAACAAATATCAGCAAAAGCTTGAGAGGTTTAAGCCAGAAAGCTTAAAGTTAAATTCGGGACTTTTTAGGACCTTTTTTGTGAATGAAGCAAAAAACTATAAGTATAGAGGATGCTTGGTGGCTTCTGCTGTATTATAATTAAGCAGAAATTTCAGCCAAAAGTGAAATTTCTGGAGTTTCTCATGCTGAATATTGGCTCTCTAACCCATCTTAACCCCATCACATATGATAGATGCAAAACAGATACCTAGTTAGTTAGCATGGGTGTATTAGCAGTTAGCGGTAGCCTAAACTGCCTCAAGTCACAGAATGCAATAAAGATGTCTCTGCTTGTGACTTAAACTTTTGCCTGACAGAAAAATTATGTCATCAATCATCCATGATAGACGCAAAAAAAGATAGCTCTGTATATTACCAGCTAGTTAGCGTTAGCTGCAACCGCATCGAGTCATAGGACACAGTGAAGATGTCTCTGCATGTGACTCAGATTTTTGCCCAACAGCAAGTTACGCGAGAAAAAAAGAAAAAAACACAACAACTATGAATGTGAGACTAATAGTCCTGCCAGAACAAAATGTAAGACCTTCGATTAACATATTTAAGTTTTGTGTTTTATGAATTTAAGGCACTTAAATTCATAAGTGCCTTATGAATTTAAGGCATTGATTTGGGCATCAATGCATAAACTGAAAGCATGCATAAGCATACATCGACTGAAAAATAATTTGGAAAATTTTATTTTGTTGTTGTTGTTTCCCACACCACTTGGTTTTACCCCAAGTGGTGATGATTTTGTTGCTCCCTTTGTGTCCAGTCCATCTCCCATGATAGACACAAACAACACTAGCTAGCTAGCAAGGGTATTTTAGCAGCTAGTTAGCAGTAGCCACAACTGCCTCGAGTTACAGAACGCAATGAAGATGTTTAAGTGCAAATCAAACTTTTGCCTGGCAGAAAAGTCCCTATGACAAAATTTAAAACCAAAATTAACACATGTAAGGTACTTACACTTTATTTTATGAATTTAAGTCATTATAAGACATTAATTTAAGACTTTTTAAGGATGCACGGACATTCTGTGAATAAATAAATCTGGCATAGGGCAGCAGTGGATGACAAGTTCATTCACTCTCATTAAAGTACACAAGCCAAAATAATCACCTTCGGTCATCTGTCGCTGTGCTGCCGCTTCAGAAACTCATTTGAGCTCATAAAATGAATTTAATCCACAGTTTGAATCCAATCCCAGACGAAGCATAAGTGATAAAACTTTGTGAGCTGTTTTCACAGCTGATCCATCCAGCCAACACATGCAGAACTTTAATTAGTTAACGACCACCTCAGAAAAAAGCTGCTTGGGGGGCAAAAATAGAACGTCTTTTGTCATGTGGCAAAAGTGTGTGAGTGTTTGTGTGGGAGGGAGAGAAGGAGGGAGGCAGATGGTGATTCAGAAGAGGAGGACATGGCCAAAACATCAGATAAAGGATACACAAAAAACAAAGAAAGAGAGAAAACAGGAAAGCATGAGGAGAGAGGGATGGTGTTGAGAGGAAGGTGGGATGAGGAAAGTGACAGAAACTAAATGAAAACAGAATTAATTTAAACATAGGTAAAGCAGAGAAGAGAGAAAGGAAAGAGGGTGCGTGACTGAGGAACAGACTGTGTGATGGTGGGGGGCATGTCCACACACACGCACACACACATCTTTGTTCCCACAGCATGACAAATACAAAAGCCCCACACTTCAATAGTTCAGTGTTTGGTGTAATGTTACAGCTCAGGTACAGACAAAGGGGATCTGTTAGATGTCTGTTTCACTCTAATTTTAAACCTCAGTCAGTCGTGTTCCTGCTTCACTCGAAGTCGTGTCAGATTTCTTCTGGGGGTTTTTGTTTTCTGTTTGGTTACACTTGAGAGGTTTCAGACCAAAATAGTCCTAATATTAGCCAAAGATGAGCTGAATCAGAAAGCAATCAGAAAGCAAGTTCAGCAGCCATACCAAAACCTTGTTTCCACCTGGCCGGTAAAAACTAGAAATGACTTCAACTGAACCTGTCTGACAACATGAAGTAGGCATAAATGTTTCAACAAAGCAACATTTCAAGGCCTTAGGGTGTTTTCACACCTGGTAGTGCAGGAAAATTTCAACATTTGCTACATTTCCAGGTGCACTGTCAATTGAACAAAACTTTTTGAAAAAGCTGTTCCCCTCCTCACCTGTGGGGGCGCTGCACCAAGAACCACTGAAGGAAACAACATAAAAACCTCTGAAGAAGACACTGACCTCAACTTCCTTCTTCACAAAATGTAAACAAAAATTAAGTGGCATCAGATTTTAGCGTTTGCAGGATTTCATCTATAGTTCATCAATTATTCTCCCGCTAGCGCTAGACTCACATTTGTTTTTGTTGCATTTACCCAGAATGCCCTGCAATGTAGTCCACTCCCTGCTTTTCCGCATTTGCATTCAAATTGCACCAGAATTCACTTCAACTTCAAACGAACGGACACCGAAGGTTGTAGGCGAAAAAGTGTTCGTTTTTTTTAGTATAAAATGCAAAATATAAAAAATTTAAGCAAAACTACCATTTCACTAATGTTCTCAAGAACTGCTGATAATTTTGAAAGGAACACAAAATGTTGAGTCAAGCAGATCAGAACACCTTAATTATTCCAACCTAAATCAATTCCTGCTACTCCAACCTGTTAACTCAGATTAATGGCGTTGGGATGGATGCCAGGAATCGGAGAGCATTCAGCTCTTGGCAGTGATTAAGGATGTGATTTTTCCGACGTTCACCCGAGACGACAACCAACGATGGAGAAAAGCAGAGTGGCGTTAAATCCTGAGTGATGGAGCGATGATTCAACCTGCGGTTTCTGTGTGCGCCGCTTCGCTAAAAAACTGCGGAAAAATCCAGAATGAGTAACACTTCTTTGAACAATAAAAGCACAATTGTTAAACCGTCATTTGCAAAATGTGACTCAGGTGAAAAGAAATGCCTTTGATGACAGAAAGGTTAAAAAATATATGATTAGTGACATTTATTACAAGAGTCACATGATTTAGCATAAAGCAGTTGGCTGAAACTCAATCTGAATAATCCATATTATAATTTTGCCTAAATTAGCGGGATTGGTGCAAAAATCAGATTACGCTTTGCGGACTCATAAGACAAAGCAAACAATGTGATCATTATCTGCAGGTTTGTGTGTGTAACACATTGATTATACGGGTTATTGTAGGAGATGGAGCCTATCCCAAAACCCCACCCCAAACACACACACACACACACACACACACACACACACACACACACCCATCTGTACAGCCCCGCCTCAGCTCATCGCCTTCAGGGGACAACTGCAGCCACAGCGTGCGCCCGTTCCAAGGAATCTGTGTAGATTATTAAAAAGAGGAAAATCAATTTGGTTCACTTCCTCCTAAGATAATTTAGAGGATCTCCTCTTGCTCAGCGTAGTTCTTTGATCATTTCAGTCAATGATTCAGAGCCGGCTGCTGCTGCTCGGGATGTAAAGCAGGTCGTTCATAAATCACAGCCGGATGAATCCTCCCGGCATCATCTTGCTCAGCAGCATGACTGCATTGGAGTCGGCTGGCAGCACTGCTGCATGTAAATGTATGCACTGGTGTATGTAGGCGTTTTAATATTGCTCATATATTTGTCTGTAGCTAAGTCAGTTGAGGTTGAATTTAGACGTCGCGTTACGTTTTAGGGAGATTTCACACCTGATAGTCCAGTAGACTCGGTTCGATTGGAGAAAAAACAACAATATTTCTTGTTAAATTTCCAGCTGCTGCAGCTCTCTTTCACACTGCACTGCGTAAAACAAAGCAGGCCGATTGAAAAACCTGGATAACATTGGACCAACATGACAACATGCGTCATGGACATGAAGGAGTCTACATGACTGTCTTTGATTATTGTTATGAAGTGTCATCCAGTAAATAAAGACACTTTTAATGCAAATATTAATGGAACTTTGCTTTAAAAGTGTCATTATATTAAGAAATAATGCAAAGTTGGCACTTTTAATTGACTTTTTATGCAACTTTTAGTGCAGTTTTGTACTAAGGGTGTCATTATTTCCTGAATGACACTTCATGATAGTCGTAAACATTTATGTAGACTCTTTCTGTTCATGACAGACGTTATGTCAGGCTTATGGACATCCCTTCAAATGAAGTGTTACCAAAACCTATTCCCCTTCTCGCCTGTAGTGGCGCTGCACCAAGAACCACTGAAGGAAATGACAGAATCCTCTGAAGAAGACACTGAATGAGCACAACTTCCTTCTTCACCAAATGTAAACTGATTTTAGTTGATGTAGGATTTCTCTTTTGTCTTTGGTAAAAGACCATGAGATATTTCTCTGCTAGCGCTAGACTAGCGCATTATAGTCCACTTCCTGGTTTTGGCACAGTCTCTGGTCTGCTTGGCGTTCACACCTCCCTAAACAAACCAGATTGTCCAGACAAACAAACTGGAGTTTGATTAAAGTGGACTAAGTCTGAGCCTCAATTTTATTAATTAAAGTTTTATGGCATAACTATGTTTTAATTAATCCAAAAAGAAATGTAGAAAAATTTTAATAAAAAGAATTTACACTAAGAGGAGACGGTTTCAGTACATTTTGTTTAGCTTGTGTGAAGCACAAATACAAAAACCTCAAGAGTGTGTTTTCTGAATCATGTTGTCTCCGTCTGCAAATCAAAAACCAATCAAACCGACACTCCCGCAAATTGAACCATGAAACATTCAGGCCCTGAAGCCAGGCCTTCTGTGAAAAAAACAAAACAAAAAACTAATAACTTGGTTCAGAAAATCAGATTGTCTACAGAACCATGTTCAGCTCAGACAGAAATGGTTTCGTCACAAAGAAATCCAAAAGGGCAAGAGGATGATTTGAAACCAACAAAGGGAAATAAATAGAACGATAAAATGTGAAATAAAGGTCACTAAGCAGCAGCAACATACTGATCTGTAAAAGATAAACGCAACAACACTGATACACAACAAAATCCAATAAGGCTGCAAAACACACTCACACACAGCTCTGCATAATCAATACAGACACGGACTGCAAGGTCACATTAAGACCCCCACCTGGCACACCTGATGTCCCGGGTCTGGACATCCTCTAAGACTACTGAAGTAGCAAAACAGACAAAAAGCCGTCTGACTGATGAGAGTGTTCAAGTTTCTGGCATCTCTGAGGTTTTAACATGTCCGCTTGGTGAATTAGAAAAGACATTATACAAGTTGTTTAATACCTATGAATGAAAGCAATTCCTAGAAATTAATTACAAGAACTCAAGAAAATATGGGATGCTTGTGATGAGGAGCTGGAGCTACTTTCTGACTGAAATACAAGTCTTGGATGAGAAGAAACTGACATTAAAACTGCTTCATAATCCAGGGACTTACGGCACATTCACACCAGACCCGTTTAGGTTTGCTTTAATCCAACTCCAGTCTATTTGTCTAAAAAGTACGGTTCGTTTGGCCAGGTGTGAATGTGTAATCGAACCATGATGTGGACTAAGAAAGTGAACCCTGATCCACCTAAAAACCCTGGTCTCGGTTTTTAGTGCGGTTCGAATGCAAATGTGAACGCCAAGCGGGCCAGAGACTGCTCCAAAAGCAGGAATTGGACTATAGCACAAAGCATTCTGGATAAACGCAAGCAAAACAAAAGGGCAGTCTAACAGGAGAAATGGTTTGTGAACTTTTATTTAATTTTCATTGGTGCTGATTGGCTGAACCCCTGTAGTGGTAGTTCATGGGTGTCAACGATTTGTAACCTCCTGTGAATACCAGGGGGTCACCTGTAAAAAGCAGGTGTTCAACATGATACACCAACTCAAATCTGGACTTCATGGTGGAAAATTAGAAAACGAAAAGTGAGGCGAGAATAGTGGCGTTCGTTGCATTCCCATGGTGCACTGCGGTGCTTTAAGGGCAGACCCATCGTCTGATGAATTTATGGGCTTTAAGAACTCTTCAACCAGAAATGAAATCAATAACATGGATGTAAACTGCTGCTGATGTGCTGTCATGGCTGAGAGGAACACAGAGAGCAATCAGAAAGCATAATGTGAGTCATAAACATAATGGATGATTTATAAAGTTTATGGGACACGGGCACTTAGAGGCTACGATTGATCTTGCATTTTTCCTGTCCTAAAATGGAAGAAAGGTTTTCACAGTCTGGTCAATTAATACCTGCATGAGTCCAACCATTATTATCGTTCTCAGGAGTTTTACCATCACATTATTACTGGAGAACATGTAGAAGAACTTTCAAGGTAACCAACTCCTCCTGTCTGGAGCAAAAAGATGAGGAATGAAGTTCTGAAAAAGACACCAACATCAATCTGCTTAATCTGGGAGGAAGCTGAAAACTGAAAAGAAGAATGAAGCAGGAATCTGACCATTGTTAATGGTCTGACAGAGATGGACTGTGAAAAGAAGGCAGAGACAAAGAGGGTCCAAAAGAGGAGCAAAGTATAATGGAGAGAGATGGGGGGAAAGATGAGGAAGGGGGTAAGTGGGGCTCAGAGGCAGATAAAAGCACAAAGCAGCATAAACTACCACAAATTAGAGCTGCACAATATTGTAAAGAAAGCCGTCTAAAGATTTACTCAGTTTTCACATTTTAGTAGCTGCATTTCCGTTAACTATAAAATAAAATAAAAACAATTTTGCTTAATGGAAACATGCCAATTTAAAAAAGAAAAACTGACATTTTTTGATAAAAAGTTGTTGCGCTGAGATGAGGTAATTTTTCCGCCACACCAAAATAATTGTATTTTTCTAAACTGCAGCGGAAACCCCTTTTTTTCACATCACGAGGCACATGACCAACAGCTGGATGTTACTGCTGGCGGAATCGACAAAGATGAAGACAGGAAGTGGCAGGAGGATGAAGGCGTGGCATATTTTTAATGACTTATCGTGTTAAACTTATTCTTCATTGTGTTTTTAATTTCATTGAAACACCTCAATTCCGAAATTGTGTTTTTTCAACATTAGTGGAAGTAGTGAAATAAAGTTTTGCGTACTTTTCTACTGGAAACGCACCTGCAGTCTGGACTACTCTTCAGCAAGGAAAACAGCTATTGGCTGTGCTAAAACTCACAAGATGACATCATCACCTAATTTGCATATTTGACCATGTGTAAATATATTCAAAACTACAAATTAACTTCATAAAATAATTTAATAATGAGAATACTTTCCCTGAAACTACACTATATCGCAGGAAACGTCACACACAGTGTCAGACATGGTGGTGGTGGGGTTGCAGGAGTTAAAGCACACTTCAATTATGCAGCAGGACACTAATCCAATAATTATTACGAAGGAATTTTTGAAATGCAATGTTTTATTAAAATTTTACAAAAACGGGTAAAGAAAAAATTCTCAAAATATACTAGTTTTTTTTTTATTGATTCATTATCTTTTGAGAGAAACATAATAGGAAGATTGTTTCCCACCAGAAACAAACATCTTGGTTTATATATTTGAATATAGAGATGTATGCATAAAGCTCAAACACAAATGAAGGAATGAATGCAGCAAAAACATTTAAAAAATACATAGCAATTCCCCAGAGTGTAGAAACTCTGCCCCATCCCCCGCTAGCCTCCACACGCACGCACGCACGCACACACACAGGTATGCTGAGGGTCTGGCTTCATCGCCGATCTACCAGCTGTCAAACTCCACCCCCCCAGCACAGCCATGAATAATGGAGGCTGCAATGCATGCTGGGAAACATCAAGTCAGATAGGCAGAGTTACAGTTCACTTACAGAATGTGAACAATCGTTTCCTCTCACTAAACTGAGCCAAAGTCTGGTCATCCAGTCATCTGCAAGATGGCAGCTAAACCTGCACTGCTGCATTCAATGGCTGACTGGGAAATTTAATAAAATACAACTAAAAAACGTCACAAAGCAATGCAAGAATATGTTTGATGACTAACAAATTATAAGACGAGTATGATTCTACTAAATCAAATTAACATTTTTTAAAACACATCTTTGTGTTGATCTTTTTAATTTGTTGCTGAGTTAACAAACAGAAGGTCTTACAGTCTGATTTTATACGCGCCACACCCTCAGCGAGCCATGTGGCCGCACAGCCAGTGCTGAAAACCAACATACTGTGATTCACACGGCTCCCAAAACTGTTATACACAATAGAAAAGGAATATTATTTTGTTTATCTAACTGAAATGTTTCTGGCCCTTTAAAATGATTCCCACTTCAAGTAATCTTCCATCTTTAGACAGCTCTGTGTCGTGGAGAGAGATGCACACAGAAAGCAGCTGAAACACCAGTCAGTAAATGTTACAGTGATCAAAACAAAAGAGGTAAGTTTAAGAAAAACAATTACTTTTTCTGTAACCTTTGAACACATCCAATTACCGGAACTTCATTAAAGTATAATTACGAGCTAAATCACCTATCATCCTTCTCAGATCATTTTTTATTTACATTAGGAATCAACTGAAAGGTAACAAGTTATCCACATGATCAGAAACATTACACTTTCTACACATCTGTTATGCTTCCTTGAACAGGTTAAGTTTGGAGGGGCTACAGAAAACATGTTCTTACTTTTTTTTTTGCACAAAATTATTCTTGGATAATTACATTTTAGTCTGCTCAGTTCTGCCTATTTTGAGCTTTTTTTAGTTATCACTTTAAACCCAAATAAGTTGCTACCGGTCACAACCCCCAACTCAATGTTTACACTCGCACAATTATACAACTGTACATCTTTGAAAAGCATTAGTAAAGCCTGCTGCACAGCCAACAACAATGCAACAAGTGGTTTCTGGATGACAAGTCAACAACAAAACACTTGTCTTTTCCAGCAGCCATTGTACAGTGCATACAGCTGACCAACCGGGCTGGAGCTCAGCTTTGGATGCTAGGTAACGGCACAGTGATTGCTGTCCAGACACCAACAAACACTAACTTATTGCCAGAAAACAACCAGGTGTTTTTTTAAGCACCTGAGCTGTTATTAGAAGCAGCAGAGACACAAATGGAAGTTTAAAAAAAGCGTTAAATTTTGCATAATAGGTTCCTTTTAAATTTACCTAATAACGTCGAGTCTGAGTCACTCCTCAGCAGACAGGTTCAACCGCAGCCTGCAAAGAAACACAGACACAAGTTAAAAACATAAATACTCTGCCCTTTGAGGTACAGCTACATCAGTTTGTAAATGTATTAAATCGCTCTGGTTTCCAGACAAACAGCAACAGTACGTCGTGTGTTGAGTAGGTCAGCAGCTTAGGCAGAAAAGATAATCTACCTAACATCAAATAGTAAAGCAACATAAACAAACAAACACAGCCGTGTAAGTTTAGACCATTTGTGTGTACAGAGCATGTTTAAGAGGGCCGACAGAAGGGCAGGAGGTGAGTGGCGGCCCTGCAGCTGTCCACACATTCACACCTGACTGCGAGAAAACACACACGAAGAAGACGGTAACACGGACAGACAGAAGGTTGCTTTAGCAGCTTTAGATTATGGCTTATTAAGGTGTTTTTAAAGTCTAATCACCACTGGCTCACACAATATGCTGCCACCTGTAAGGCTAGCAGTGTTGCTGCTTTTGCTTTGCAATTCAAACTTGGTAAAAAAAAAAATAAATAAATAAATAACTGGTGCTTTGGCTGTGTTTTTTTGTTTTGCTTTTTGTCTCCTGCTTCTAAAGAAGAAACGGCAAAGAACTGCTTTGGCATGTAAAATGTAACTTATTCACCTCTATATTCTCCAGAGTGTTGGCTTTTTTTTTTTGGTCATAATTTTTCTGGTTGAGGCGTTGCCTGAACAATTATTCCCTCTGGTTTTGTTAGCTGTGTAGACGAAATGATTGTTGCCATCACTTTTTTTTATTTAACTTTTGGACAATTGCTATGATGCGTAACCATGGCAACAAGATTTTTTTCAAACCTTTATTCCCCCCTCAAATTGACCACAATGGGCAATGTTCATAAAACTGAAACCTCCATCTGCCCGGCTTTCTAACTGTAGATCCAGATAAAAAATGTTAAACAAAGCGACAAAAGCAAATGAAGTGGATTAGCAGTGCTTACAACTGATGGAGTCACAACAGGATGTGTCACTGTGGATTATTGTCTCTTTTGCTTGGAAAAGGTACTTGGAAGACATGAGTAACATGTAACTCAACCTGACCGCTAACACTCTGCATTTAAATGGCATTTTGCAAATACAGAGTTAACTTAGTCTATTATATCCATATAATCGTTTGTTTTGCGGCTTAATGTGTCACGGTGTAACAGAACACTTTAACAGGGTCATGCAGAGGTTAAGCTGACATTCTTGGCTGGTCATATTTAAAAGTGCTTAAGGGAAGAAAGGTGTTGATGACGTTTTGTTAAAGCTGAGGTGAGAACTCGGCATGAAGTGTCCCTTTAAGGGAAAACAACAGAAGGACGGATCCTGCTCCGACAGCGACAGCAGAGAAGAAGAAAAGTCTCAGATAGAAAGCAGGAAGTAGGGTTGGCGCTACAGGTGGGAATCTATGTCACAATTTGATTAAAATGTATTTTCCCCCCATTCAAAACAATTATTTATAACAATTTTTGTGAAAGAATTAGAAAATTCCTCCAGAACAACAGAGACGCACTGATTCGATATGAATATCTGTATTGATCCCAATAATGAAAAAATACTAGATGTTATACTCCTAATTGCACTGACTTTTAATCTTAAATAAAGACTCAAATCCACCTGCTTAGAGTTGCTTTTGAACCATAATAAATGGGACATTATCCAACATATTTGATGTTTAGTGATGATTTTAATAACTTCACTTGACAAAATGTATTGTCTGTTACTGGTTTTCACATCTACTGACTATAGAATACCTTATTGACCCTAAGGGGAAATTGATTATTTGTTGACAAGCTACTCCATCCAAGGTGTTAAAAAAATAATAAATAAAAATATATAACCATAAGTAATATTTAACAAATATGTTTGTGATTTATTTTTATGTTTTTATGATGTAAAGCACTTTGAACTGCCATGTCGATGAAATGTGCTATTCAAATAAACTTTACTGAAGAAATTAAAGTTGTGTAATTTTTACATGTTTGACCAAACTTGTGAAGCTGTTGGTGTATTTAAGTGTGCTGTACTAGTGCAGTTATTAAATTAATTTAAAGAAAAGGAAACAGCTGTTCTCCTGTATCAGAGCAGCTGGTAATAAACCTCACATTTTTGATAATTAAGAGGAGAATAATCAGAAAAAGAGACTTCCCATGTTTCATTGTGATATGGAGTATTTATACAGTTCCTTTACTCACAAAAAACAAATACAAAAACAAGTCAACCATAAGAAGTGAAGAGAGACACTTCAATATAAACAGAAGTTATTGTTGAAAAGCAGCAGGAATACACAGACAGAGCAGTGATTAGGGGAACTGTATGGAAAGAAAAAGCAGAGAACAGAGAAGAGAGGAGGATGTGAAAAGAAAAAAATAGGAGGAGAAAAATGGGAAAGAGGAAGAGACCATCTGCCTTGCAGTGTTGGGATACTTGGAAAGGTTTGTGCTGGGTGGTATCTGTACGAATGATATCATGATGTTGGTATTTGAAAATATCAGAATACAAAGTGCTGGAACTCCCCTTCCCTGAAACCCAGAAAACAACCAGTGAGAGTAAATCTGACACACAGCTGAACCTGGACCCAAATTTACGGCTCCATCCACTTTATGCTTCCATCAATCTGCGGATCGGCCGGTCGAAGCAACACTTACGTTGACAAAAACAGACAGCATCATAATGTAATGTATTTAACTGGTTTAACTTAATGTTCTGAATCAACAGGAAGCTGAACTGATCATGTAAGAAACAACATGCTGCTCCAAACCCAATACTGCCACTCCCCAGAATCTACAGTCACTGGAAAGAAAGCGCTGGTTCTGCTCCAAGTTATGACCAAAGGTTGGATCATATCAGCACCAGTAACAAATCTGCTTTTAAAAGTACTTTTATAGCACCTTCGGATAATTATAAAGACTGATCGGGTTAAGTGGATGTAAAACTGGTTAAAAAAAACCTCTGTGACTGTAACCTGCATTAAGTTTTACAGACAGACAGAAGCCAGTTTTGTGAGCTGAGGAGTCTCCTGATTGGACGAGAGCCAGGAACAAGTGTGGGAATCCAACCAGAGACACAGACTGATTTCCCACAGTGTGTAAAAAGAAAAGCAGCTGATTAGAATCAGATTTAGTGGGCTGAAACTGCTGGAAGAGTGGCGGTTCTGGCCAAGTGAACTGTGGCTGTAGCAACCGGGTCTGGAGAGGCAGTAATAAATCCAGAAGCTTTATAGGGTTCAGGATTAAGACTGCGCTACACCATCCATGTCCCGAATGACCCGGCAGAACGCAGCTGGACCCTGGCAGATCTGAAAAGCTCCTTGAGAATCAAAGCAAAAGGTTTTCTTTCCTGCATCCTCACCGCCCAGGTGCTACAACAGGCACATTGACCTCGTCAGGATCTGGGGAAGGTCCTTGTTTAAAGGGGAGGTTTCTGCTTCATCACCATCAGTTTCAGCCCTGCAGTGGAGGACGAAGTACGACCATTCATCAACCGACTGGCTTCTGAGTTAAAACTATTTCACAAGTGGTGAAACTTAATACAAATTTTTAATCAATTGCCGGGTCTGTAATTAATTGCAATTAAGCACATTTTAATCAAAAACCATGTAGATAAATTAATAGGAGTGCACCGATGGCAGTTTTCTGGCCAATTAGCAATCTTTAAAAAGCCTGCCCTGCCGATTCTGATTTTCCAATGTTGTTTTTTTTCTGAAATGTCGCTAAATATAACAAGAACAGCTGGTGACAGTGGGGTGACTATTGTTACCTGCAAATATGTCTGTCAGTCAAATCTCTGTTGATCACAGGTCTCCTAATATTAAGGAACTCAGGAACTTTGGGTACAAAATAGCCAGCATTTTCAAATTAAACCTCCTTTACACCCCCTGGCGCAAAAATGTCATTAGGATAGGATAGGATAGAAGTACTTTATTCATCCCTACCGGGAAATTACTGTGCAGTTGCAGCATACACATACACATGTAGATTATATCCATTCATCTTTCCAGTGTTCCAGGAATCCCCAATTATCCATGGAACTTCTTTAGAAATGTGGATGCTAACATTAGCATTGGGGACATCTGTGCTGCGGCTACATATTTAGCATTGAGATGCTATTTTAGGCTTTAATAGCTTTGCCTTACCAAAAGGAGTTACTTAGCCTTAGTACGCCAACTCCTTTTACCACAACAATAGTCTTTAGTGGTGTCGCATCAGATTGCTTTTCTAAGCAAAAATTAACTCCCAGTCGCCCATCGCTGTTTGCAGATATCCTTTGTGTGTCGAATTTACTGCCAAACCAGAAACACACGAGCACAGAGGGTCCGGTTTGTATTTCTTCATTACAAAAACATTAATTTGACAAAATTAGGAATAGTATGGTTTTCAGCTTGACCGGATCTATTGTAAGCTCTCAACACTCTTCATTGTAGATGCTGTTACTGATGGAGGAAGACTCAATGTTAAACTGTCAGGGAGACGTTTAAAATAAAGTCAGATAAATCTTAATTATGGGCTTTCAGGGTGTTTATAGTTCTAAACTGCAATGAGACGTAGTTCTAAAACAATCTAGATGAGCTTTACTTTAACAAACGTTTAAAACGCCTACCTATTGGCAGCTGACCTGTTGGTATGAAAATTTCTACATTTTTTATTAGCTTAAGTGCAACTGAACCCTCTAATCCGATCGCCTTTAAACACATTATCAACAACAATTACCGTATTTTCCGCACTATAAGGCGCACCTAAAAACCTTCAATTTCCTTAAAAGCCAACAGTGCGCCTTATAATCCGGTGCGCCTTATATATGGACCAATATTGAGCCATGACAGGTCTAGCAACTACAGTAAGCAGCCGCCGACTTCATTTTCGCCCGTAGAAGCAGAAGCGAGCGGTGCATGCTGGGATAGTTGTCAGAACACTGGTTTGTAATCTATTAATAAAGTTTGACTGACCTATCTACCTACTGACCGTCTAGAATCAGGTCGTCTGCAGGACATTGAGCACCACATTCTACACGAACATGCTGTGACATTCCCTTTAGTGCAGCTCCACCTAGTGGATGCATAACGTAATTCCAGCCTCTACTGTAGCACTATTCTATGCGCCTTATAATGCGATGCGCCTTATATATGAAAAAAGTTTTAAAATAGGCCATTCATAGAAGGTTCCCCTTATATTCCGGTGCGCCTTATAGTGCGGAAAATACGGTACACTGGCTGAAAATAATGTATGCAGTCTATGACAGACTGGATGAACTCCCAAACAAAAGCTGTACTTCCTCATTTGAAATGAACATTTGTCTTTACAGCAGTGAGAGTCATAAATTTAGATGAATACATAGATTGGGTATGAACTCATTCACCTTGTGTGCTTTAATTGGCTGATCTGTGGTTTTCTCTGGACAGAGTCGTGTTGCGCTCTCTGCAGATTACATTATCCCACAAAAAAAAACATTTACAGTATGAAGTCATGTGATGATGAAATGCACAAAGCAGAAAAAAAATAATTACAGCACATCTGTGAGGGATGCAAGGCAGCAGGGTGTGAACGCGATACATCAGCACTGAAAAATTCAGCTTTAAACAGCTGGCTGATCGAAGGAGGGCGTGACAAAATGCTAAACCCTCTTCATGCCTCGGCTCTGCATTCCTACACGTTTATTATTTGAGTCTCATCCAACAGCTTCTGCTTAAAAAGGCCAAATTAGACAAAAATTTTATTTACATATTTTTGACAGCCAATGTTCTGAATTTGACAGAAAAGCAACAGGAATTCTGGTAAAACAGAAACTCAGGCAGACGACTCCACCATCTTTAAAACCTAAATTATTAAACACTAGTCTAGCTCTGTGACGCCAACATGGCTGAATAACACAGACAAAGCAGTAATCAAGCCAAAATTGTACAAAAAAATATAGATATTTCGCATCTAAGATTAAGAAAAAACAACCGTCTGTAAATAGGTTTTACCCAGAACTCAAGTGTTAGTTTTAGCTTCACCTGCTTCAAATTATGCAAAAAAAACAAAAAAAACTCTCATATTAAGCACCTTTTACCGTCTAATTATTAATCATCCATCCATCCATTTTCTTTACACCCTTGTCCTCTGTGGGATCGGGAGGGGTGCTGGTGCCCATCCCCAGCTAACGTTCCAGGTGAGAGGTGGGGTTTATTTTTTTCCAACACCAAAATATATGCAACATGAAAAAAGCTGTAAAAAGCAAAAGCTTGTGCACACTTCTTATTGATCGGTAACTTTGTTCACTTTTTCCATCTGACCATGGACTAGGCATCAAAGTTAATGCCTGGCAGTGTTTTGGTTTTTAGCAACATAATTTTTTTCACTGGTGTCAAAAGATCCCACTGGTAGTACTGCAAACACAATAATATGGCGCACCTCTAGTTAACAAATAAAGGGCCTCCATCTATCTTCAGTTTAATGAAATTGAACTAAAGTTCTGCTTTTCATGCAGAATGTATCAGCATGATAAACACACCCACTGCAGAATCAAACCATTTATTTCCAACTTGCACACCCACCCTAACCTGGCTGTTAATCCGCTTTCTCATCAGTGCAGTGGATTTACTTCAAGTGGGGAAAAAGAACTGATCCCCGATCAAAACTTTCACCTGGACTGATGCGGTCCACCGGCTTCATGGGCTCCATCTATCTTCAGTTTAATGAAGATAGATGCTCCGGCTCATTTTCATGGGGGGAAAATGAGCAGGAAGCTTGTAGTTTGGTGCTGGGGTTGGTCTAGACGCCATGCTCAGCAAGCCCAGCACCCTTCCAAGCAGACAGTCTATGCATTATTCAGCTGCTGGCTGGCTTTTTGCTGCTCCACAGCCAATTCTGCCATTTATGTTGGTCTGAGATTGAGCGCAGGAGAAGGAAATATCAATGGTAATAATTACAGTGTTGTGTCAGTATTGGTTGTGGAAATGATTCTGCACTTAAAATCTAATTATGTTTTGAAATGTTCATCTTTAAAACCAGAGCAAGCTGATGAGTAAAATAAAACAGGCTGCATGTAAGAATAGCTGCACATGCAGGGAAATATGCTTGTTCACCATTTTTGTGGCTCTCTCTTGGCATTTGGGGGGGAGAAAAAAAAATATTGCAAGACTGGAAACAGATGATAACCATTCTCCTTTCGCTCAGCAGCAGCAACAAACCTGCCTTCCAGCACCTTGAGAGATTAGGAGATTATAAATGCCAGGAACTGATCAAAATTCTTCTGCTCTGGTTCATACCTTGTAATAAGCAGCTCGTTAGGGTCCAAACGGTTAAAAATATCTTCAATGACAGGTGAGATGGAGGCGAAACGTGAAGTGCTAACACATACAAGCTCTGACAACAGTCTGCTGTCTCCTGGAGACACCAAGTCACAGCAGCAGGAGACAAATGGGTCGTTAAGCCCTCCCTCATGCTGCCGAGGTGTCAGAGCGACAACTGTGTGGCTTCATGCCTCACATGGGACAATAAAACATTCCTTTCACCACACCCAGATATCCATGGCAACAACTGGGCCGCTATCAGCCCTAAGCCATAACCCGGTGCTCCGGTTAGCATGTTCCTGAAGTACGTATTCTCTCATTGGTCGGTTTTAGAGCTTTTGTCCTTGATGTTCGTTTGTTTGAAAAGACTGTAGAGCTGATAGGAGCTACAGGATAACCAGCACCGGTTACATGTACAGATTATAAGTCTGAAGTGTGTACTGCTACACACCATCTTCCAGTTATAGGGTTCTACAATAAAAATTATCTGGTCCTGCAGGTTCGAAAAACATTTGGCTCCAACCTCAAATGCAGACAAAAGCAATAACTTTCACATTGTTTATTAAGTAAGAATGGAATGGAAAGATTGTATGAGAAAAAAAGTTCAATGTGCTATCAAAGTAGATGCTTTGACTTTATTACTGTCGAGGAGTTTTGGCCAACTTTTTCTGTTTACTGTGTGATTTGAAAAGTTAATTTTAGATTTGAATCACTTTAGATTCATTCACACCAGCCCTGCCTGATCCGTTTCAATCAAACTCCAGTCTGTTTGCTTAGAAAGTTCAGCTCCTCTGGAGAAGAGTGAATGCACAAACTTTGATCGATTATGCAAAATAGCGAACAGTGGTCCACGTAAAAACCTAGGATTCGGTTTGGTTAAAGTGAACTCTGGTGCAGTTTGTATGTGAACACCAAGTGGATCGGACGTTGAGTGTTTTGAGACTTTCAGCATCTTTTAGGTAATTCGTCACATCATTGGTGAACTCACTAAGAAGAATGTTCTGAAAGTAACGCTATTGTCACCTGCATGAAGATAATATGACAGCTAGCTGCTGTCCATTTCCAGGATTCACAGGCATCTTGCATGTTGATTGTCACTGCTTAGGCATCAGAGAATATGTCCTGCACCTTTATCTGATTTTACTAAACTTTAGAGAAAGTGATTCAAAGAACATCATGTATGTTTATGTGTTTATAGGCAGAAAACTAATCAGCAAATGGAAACTGGGTCAATTTTGACGAGTGGCTGATTGGTGCATCACTACCAAAAACCCTGGGACTGGAGGAAGTGTAGAAAGGTGAACTTTCCCTTAGCCTTTCTGTATACCCTTTAACTGTCGCTTCCAAAAACACTTGCATGTTGTCCAGTCGGTCCAAGTGGTTTCAAGCAACTAGCATGCAAAGTAGCATCTTCAGATGTTTATGCTGTTATAAAGTCCAAAAATAAGAAGAACGCAAAAGTTTACAACAAAAAAAACTCCCTTTAAGAGCTGGAACAGTGTTATTTTTGGTGTATGTACTCACTTAACAACATAGTTGCAAATTTCTGACCTTTGAATCATTCAGCCATAGAAATGCTCACAAGTTTAAGAGATGAATCAGTTGTGACTTTCAGAAATGAGCTATTTATAACTGGATCTTCAGACAGCCGCTCATAAAGACACAGCTTGTTCTATCATAGTCTAATCCATGACAATTACCAAAAATAAAACAGAAAATAGGACTTTAGCACCAACATGTTGGCTCTCAAAGAGATAACAGCTGAAGTAGATGTTTTATGTCCTATATGAGGTCTTTGCTGGATTTTCCTTTCTATTTTTAAAGAAATTACTTTCAGATATGATTTAATCATTTTCACTTGGGCCCTTTTTTCTGTTTATTTAGAAACAGACTGAACAATCTGCTGTCATGGTCAGGGCTTTGACTGAAAATGAGTAATAAACCAGGCAGAGCTCAAAGAAAAAGCTTCAAAATACTACCAACAAGTCTTCAGATCCCTTACAAAAATATCAAGAAATGAGGAATGACTAAAATCTTTTGCAAAAAGCATAGAGTTATTAAAAACACATTGGCAAAATCGGAAATACCAGTCTAACAGTTTTGTTGTTTACAAAGGAAACAACCAAAAATAAGACAGAATAATTCCTTAAAGTTATTAATTCCTAACCCAAATGTAGAACAGCTGAGCCAAATCATCTGCCTCGGTGAGTATGCACTCAGAGAAAATGTGTCAGCTGACTAAAGGCTTTGGCTGACTTTAAAGAGTCAGGAAGCAGCAATAACAGTAGATCTAACTTGTAAATCTAATAAAAATGCCAAAAGTGTCCTGGTTTGTTTAAAATCAATGCGATGCAGCAGATATATGTGCAGCAGAGCGGCCAAACCCACAGAGTTAACTTTCGAGGATGTACAGGGATTCTGCTGAGCCCTGTGGAAAGAAGAGTGTGAGTGCATCTTGTGCAGAGTGTTGCACAAAACCTAGAAAACTAGAGAATGGCTTCTCTACGTCAAAGACACAGCAGGCCGTGCAAAAGCACAATGAGGTTACGGTAAAGTAACACGTTGGCTTTACAGGAATATTTGATTCCCTTTTAAATTGGACAGTTTTCCAGATACACAGTGCCTTGCCAAAGAATTCAACCACAAACTTCAATGTATTTTATTAGAATATTTACACAATAGACCAACAAAAAGCAATTCAGAAGTAAAATGAAGGACAAAGGATACATGGCTTTTATGGTTTTTACAAAGAAAAAAACTGAAAAATGTGGAATGCAATTGGAACTAACCCTTCTTTACTCTGTTAACTGTCAATAAAATTCAATACCTAATTATCAAATAGAGTCCACCTGAGAGTAATTTAGTTTCTCAAGGCGTTTTCACACCTGTTAGTCCAGTAGATTCTGTTTGATTGGGGACCGAAATTGCAACATTTGTTACATTTTCAAACCAAATTTGCCACAGTTTCAACAGGTTGGCCATCAAGTGAAACTGAAATCACTTTCAGTTCTTGTTTATCTCATT
>NW_015113694.1:20968-23716 GCF_001443285.1 Poecilia latipinna | reverse complement strand
ATTTTGTTTTATTACCTTTGCATGTTTCTTGTGAAGAGCTCAGATAGGATGGTGTTTACGGCATTCGAACTGAAGCAGAGTTAACTTCAACCGAACTGAGACCAAGGTTTGTAGGATGACCAGAGTTCACTTTTTTGGTCGCCATCAGAGTTCATTTATGCATTCACACTTTCACAAACGAACCAGACTTTCTAGGCAAATGTACTACAGCTTGATTAAAGCGGATTCAACATGGCTGGTGTGAATGAACCGTTAGGCATCAGCAAATAGCATCATGAAGACCTAAGAAGACAATGTCATAGGCTTGGAAATACTCCTTGAGCTCTGGAAATCATCTGAAAAGGGAAAGATTATCAAGCAATTACAAAAATAAAACAACATGGATGTCCTTGAGAGAATCTGATATCAGGAGAACAATTGGTTGTCCATTGTACAAATCTGGAAGTCACTGGTGAAAGAAACCAATAAGCAGTCCCATTTGGACCCAGCAGGAAGATGGTCTACTTGTCAGATGAGGCCAAAACTGAGCTTTTTGTACAAGCAAAATTTGTACAAGCAAAACAATGTATGACAGAAAACTATCACCCTGGGCAAAACATCCTAGTGGTGGTGGCAACATGCTGTGGGAATAGTTTTCTTTAACAGGGATAGGGAAGCTGGTCAGCGTTGGAAAGATGGGTGGCGCTGAACACAGAGTAATCCTGGAGGAAAACCAGAGGCTGTAGAAGACCAACAACTGGTGCAGAGATTCACCTTAAAGCAGGACAATGACCCTAAAAATACAGTTAGAACCATAATGGAATAATTTAGAGTAAAGCTTATCAATGAATTAGATTGATCTAGTCAAAGTCCAAACCAACATTCAACTGAAAATCTATGGCAAGACTCAAAAAATGCTTTGCACAGAGAATCTCATCCATTCTGGCTAAGTTTGCAAGGAAGAAGAATGGACAAAAATGTCAGTTGTTGATAGAAATATGCCCCAATACACTTCTGCTGTCAATGCCAAAAATGACCAATTTTTAAAAAATATCAGATTAAAAAAAGTTTAAAGACTGCATTACTTTAATCCAAATTATGCACCACATTGTGTCTATCACATAAAATACACTGAAATTTGTGGTTTTAATATAGTAAAATAAAAAAAAGGAATACTCAAAGAGGTGTATATAATCTTGCAAGGTGGCCATCTGCTTTTTTTGTTTTTGTTAACTCACTATAATTTATGATACATTAAAAGTGATATATTTTGGAGTATTTTCTCATAAGAACTGTATGTAAAACACACATGCCTGCGTAATTAAATTGTCTCTTTTAAAAGATCCCATTTTTAAACCACATGTTCTACTACTGTCTGGAAAAACCAGGAGATAATAAATACGCATTGAAAAAGTGAAAAGTTCATTCATTCATTTGAACTCGGCCTGCCATGCCTCCAGTTCTCCAGTAAAACTCAGCCAAGTGGAGATCTGGGAGGTAACCCGGTAATATAAAGAAAAATAATCACACCACCCACGCCTCCGGCTGGTATAACCTCACCGTGACAGACTGAAAGTCCACACTAAGTGGATGTTCATGAACCAGCAGGGTACCAGGGATGCAGATAATGAACAAAAAGATGATGTTGTGCTCCCAGTGTAGTGTAGTAAGCAACAACCCCCCCTTATTATCAGGAAAATTAGCCCCTTAAATCACAGCGCACCACGCGCCCGTGGCAGGGAATCCGCACCAACGGCTAATCTAACGGTAAGGTATAAAGTAGAAAAAGATCACTCACCACTTGGTCTGTCAGCAAATATAAATCCCTGGATGATTTTTTTTGTAATTTTCCGTCACCGTGTCACACCGTCTCATGTATCCAACAAACTCTGTTCCCCCCCGTCTCTCTCTCCCTATTTGCCGATTCAGACCTGCTCTGCTCTGTCGCCCTCCTGGTTGCTCCTTTTTAACGATAAAACTTGCCGAGGCCAGGCTATTGTTAGCGAAGCCTGCTGCAAAGAAAGACCCGCCTACTCTGACGTGATTCCAAGAACGTTATTGGTCAATCAGGAGACACTCAAGCTTTTGATTGGCTAATGCAGATGTTCGTTCTAAACTCGGGGCGGGTCCAAGTTTGCCGGTAAAGATTCAGCGGTGTTACGTTCAAAGTCGATGACGAAATGTCCGAAACTTTAGCTCTACCACAGATTTAGAGTGGATGGCGTTGCGTTCAGGTGTAACTTTTGAATTGAACTGTGTAAAAAACAATTAACTGGTTCATAGAAGGTAAAATTCTTCTTTCTCTGCAGCTCATGAAGGAAACGTCTACTCTACTACAACGTATCTTTACAAAATGAAAATTAAGAAAAAATATTAAACTTCATTTATTTTAGCGCTCAACTTGAGTGAAAATATAACTTAACAATTACACAATTAATAAAACATACATTGATTATAATATTAATTGCATTAATTACAAGCCGAACGTCTTTTTTCACACCAATAAAACTCGATCTAAATAAAGTAATATTAAAATCAGTTAGTACTTTGACCATAGACAACATAATAGTCCATGACTGACGCGAATGATGCAGATTAAAGATTGGGGAGGCAGTGACATCTGGCGGTAAGAGAGGAGGAGTGCACATCAAGGTAATTAAACTGCTAAACAATGTATTATTTCCCTATTAAGTAACAATATAACTGCAGGCACAAATAGTTATTTAACATAGAGGCTGTCAAAGAAAAAAAAAACATGAAAAAAAGAAA
>NW_015113694.1:11336-15486 GCF_001443285.1 Poecilia latipinna | reverse complement strand
TTTTTTTTTTTTAAATTTGGCAGGATCCATCCTCCATAGCACATACCAGTTTTGTCTAATTATAGCTCTGTTAGCAGTTTTCCAAATTTGTGCAAAGGTGGACAGGAAAGTGTAGGATTTCAACACATTTTTACTCAAGTAAAAGTAATAGGTAGCTGTCCAAGAAATTCCTCAAGAGTAAAAACATATTTGGTAAAAATACCAAATTTTTACCCCCCAAAAATTTGATGGGTAACTGATCAAATTATCAGTCATTTCATATTCACATATTACATAACCAGACAGATCAAAATATAAAGTGAAAATGTTGGTATTTTTAAGGAAGAATATTACAATAATTCATAAATAACCAAAAATAACAAAATCAAGCAATAGAAAAAATGTCCCAATCAGTTTTTTTCAATAAAAAACTTATGAAACTTTTACAAAAGTGCAGGGATATGTCTGTGTCTGGTGAATATTTTGTTGAAACATGTTTGTTTTTCATTCAGTTAAGTTACTCACATTGTATAGAGTATCCAGAAATTTTACGCGAGTAGCGATACTTCATAACAAAATTACTCAAGTAAAAGTAAAAATTACAGCATAGTAAAAATACTCCTAAAGTTACATTTCAAAAGTTTATTAAAATTGTAATGGAGTAAATGTCACAACTCTGATTTTGTGAGGCTTATAAAGCAGAAAGTCGACCAACAGACTCAAAGTGATGAAGCTTGTCAATAATTAGAGGATTAATTTATATTTAAAACACCTGAAACGTGAAGGGATGTTTGTTTACGCTGACGGAGGTTTTGACTGGAAAATGAGCAGCGGTGAGGCAGGAGGAGAGGGAGGAGTAGGGAAACGGGCTCAGTCACTTCCGCACCATGTGAGCAGCACCGGGGCTGAAGAATACTTTGTCCCGGATGGACCCCGCATCCTCCGGGATTGATGAGCGCTAACCCGGTGATCTCCAGCGGGGGACCTATCGGCTGAAAACCCGCGCCCAGAGACCGGATCCATGGCTGCCGACGTGGCCGTGTCTCTGTCGGTGCTTGCGGTGGTGGTACTGCTGAGCGACGTGACCCGCAGGCTGATGGTGCGGGGCCTCGCGAACACCGGGCTCTCACCGTACGCGGTGGAGCTCGTGTCGACCTTCCAGCTCTGCTGCTGCACGCACGAGCTGAAGCTGCTCTCTGAGTCCGGCGGCATCCCGCCTCAGCTCGCGCTCACCTTGACGTATGTGACGTCAGTGGCTCACGGGCTCACCTTCCGAGGGGCAGTGGGTAACCCCTGCGGTGCGCTTGAGCACGCGTACCGCGCGAGGTTATCGGGTGGGTGCGCAGTGCGGCGGATCGCGTGCCAGTTCGCCGCGGCGGCGGCGGCGCGCGCGGCCGTGCCGGTGATCTGGGGTATGGGGATGTCGGGACTCCACAGCCGTCATAAGCTGCTGGGGTTCCGGTGTGTCAGCGCGATCCACGCATCTCTCCCGCAGGCTGCTGCGGTGGAGCTGATGTGCGCCTTCGCTGTTCAGACTGTCATCACGCAAACGCAATCTGTGGAGGAGAAATACCGCGTGCACGCAGTAGCTGCTGCCATAACAACAGCGGTTTATGCAGGTGGGTTGGTTTGGGTTTTTTAATCCGCTGTCAATTATGGAGAGCCATTTGTGAAAAATTAACAGCAATAATTTTATTTATTTAAAATTTGGGGGTATTTATTTTTCAAAGTCACATTTTCATCATATTATTCACACATTTATAGATGTCAGAGTTCCTAACTAAATATTTAATTCAAAATAGAAAAAATATTTTACTAAATATTTAGCTTTCAAATTAAATATTTCGTTTAAGTCTTAGCTAAATATTTAGTTTTCAAACTAAACTAAATATTCAGTTTGGAAAATAGGTATTTTGTTTGAAAATTAAATGTTTTAGTATGGGAATTTAATGTTTATTTTGGAACCTAAATATTTAGTTAGAAAGCTAAATATTTAGTTCCCAACTAAATATTTAAGTAATGAAAAATATGAGTATTAGTATCAGCAATACAGGCCCTGTATTATGGAGGACCAAAACTGACATAATAAAAAATAGAAGTATATTTTTTATTATGTCAGTTTTGGTCCTCCGTATATTACTGGTTCTGAATAAATTGGTGCATAACTTAATAAATTCTCCTTGATAAGTGTGTTTGTGTTTTAGGCGGTGGTGTGACTGGAGCCGTGTTTAACCCGGCGCTGGCCTTTTCCAC
Organism: Poecilia latipinna; assembly: GCF_001443285.1. Classification (NCBI taxonomy): domain Eukaryota; kingdom Metazoa; phylum Chordata; class Actinopteri; order Cyprinodontiformes; family Poeciliidae; genus Poecilia; species Poecilia latipinna. The sequence continues at coordinate 13,254 of NW_015113694.1, read as the reverse complement.
ACAGTTCCCCTGCAGTGGGAACTCATTCCTGGAGTACTGCTTTGTGTACTGGTTGGGTCCACTTCTGGGTAAGACCAACTGGCAAACCAGTCTGAAACTTCACCAGCTAAGGTCACATTTTTAGATCAGTCATTAATTATATGTGTTATATTTTTGTGCATTTGTGTCCTTTTTTCAACTTAAAAGACTCCAAATTATTCTATTTCTTATTCTATTTTTTGCTTTATAACTAGTCAGACTGGGTTTAACACTGTTAATATTTGAAAAAATAAGCCTTAGAAGTACAGCAAACTGTGTGATTATCAGCTCTAAGTTCAATTTTGCTTTTCAAAAGCAAATAACAATTTAAGCCAAATGTAAACGTTTTAACCAAGTAATTTCTTTATCAGAACCGCATTATTTCAGATTAACATATAAAATTATTAAATTAAAATCAGCTTTGTGTCCCTGCCTGCTTACAACCAAAGTGCTGACATAAATCTTATAAGCTGATTAAATACTGGATTCTCAAGACTCATTTGTATGTTGCACACAGTATCAAAATGACTAAATACATATTACATGTAGACATGTAAGACATATTTGTCTTTGTATCCAACTCTTTTTAAATCCTTTTTACTTTATTTTTATCTTCTTTCTTCCTGTTGTCTCAGGTATGATGAGCTCAGTGCTTCTCTTTGATAAACTCACGACTGCATTTTCCCGAAAATCGTCTCCTCTTCACCTCCCGCAGCGGACCAAGAAGCAGGCATGAGCGTTGCAGGGCTGCATGTTTACCCAGAGCACATCAGGCGTAAATATTAACAGTTAACATCTAAGTTTCTGCTGAGCTGCTTTTTCTAAATATTTCAATTTGAGAGACTTTTAATGTAAATTAGACTAGATATGACATCAAAAGCACAACTGAAATACAAAATCCTATAAGTAAGTCATTTGTTTACTTTAGCATTCAGTAGAGGCATTTGAGTTTTGCAAACTTATCAACACTTTCAGATTGATAAACTCAATCTGAGAAAGTGTTGATAAAATTTGACCAGTTCGTTGGATTTAAAAAAAAAAATCCAACCACATTTTACCATCTTTAGCTCATTATACCACACAAATTTAGCTAAAATATTAAAATCTATTGCAACAGTTTTATATTTACATTTGGATAAAAGAATGTGTAGATAGTATAATACAACATCTTACTTCTGTGTAATATTTTAAGCAAATTGTTTAACAGAGGAAACGGAACCAGTGTTATTCATGTTTTAATGTGATATTAAAGCTGTACTGTAACTGAATCTTCTGCACAACCTGTCCTCTACTTTTTGCACAAATGTAACTGGTGCCTTTGGATTCCATTAAAAACGATAGTATAAATAAAATTGTTAAAACTGTGCAGTTTGTTTTTATATACATATTGGACAGATTCAGTGGTTGGTGACACAGCATTAGGCCCAGGCAGGGGCGCGGTATAAAGGGGAAAGGTGATGACAATTCTGACCAGTTCGTTCAGCTGCCACGAACGATTGTGGCAGTTGCTATGCTGCTGAGAAAAGTTATAAAATCAGGTTTTCAAAAACAAAATAGAGAGAGGGAGAGAGAGAGAAAAAGGCAAGAGTGTTAATTTATAACTCAGTTTTTCTCCAAGAGAGGTGAATGGACTGTGTGAGATTATCAACCATTTAGCAGTTAGCTTAGCTACAGACTACTGTTTGCCTCCATTTCACTAGCATTTAATGAATTAAGGCAAAAAATTACCAACATATTCATATATTTAACTTGTTCCCTGTACCTTTCACCACACTTAACAGATGAGACAGCAGCAGCTCTGACCCGTCCTCTCCTAAGTGAAAATAAAGCTGCAGCATTTTATATAAATATTTTTTTCACAGATTTTTTAAAACTGTCATTATGTTGTGACAGTACGGTA
>NW_015113694.1:6794-7518 GCF_001443285.1 Poecilia latipinna | reverse complement strand
TTCTGATTGGTTGTTTTGGTCAGAACAGTGCAGTACTTTAATAGTAATTCAGGAAGGAGATGGAGGAAATTGATTGTTTTCATAGATTATCGCTCATAACAAACTGCTTCGACATTGTGACAGCTTCAAAAATATGGCAATCAATTTTAAGAGCAGATGCAAGCCCTTAAAATTGTGACGCATTTTATGGGTCAAATAGACTCAAAAAATTGTAATAGCAGCTGCGCAGGGGGGCCCACGATTCCTGGCGGCGCCCCTGCCTGCATCCGACAGCATTTAACAACAACATTTATAAGGGCTTCGAGCTAATGTGTAGCTAATTGTAAGTTAATTTTTTTTTAGTCGTATAAAAATCTGACTTAGTTCTTTTATTAATTAAATGCACTTGCTATAGAGTTGCTATGGCAACAATAAACAAGCTACAGGCTTATAGCCCCCACATACTCGGGCGTCCTGTGCGCATTCCATGAACCGCTACTGTCCGCGGGTGGTTGGATCTTCATACTCGAGAGAACTGTTTACCTAAAATTCTCTCGTGACAAATTTCTTTATTTCACACAATCCTAGTGAAAACTAGCAAGTTTGATTAACTATTTGGGCGCCGAGTTTCTTCTCCATCTGGGAAGCCTTAACCGATGCATCAGCGCATGCGTCAAGCCCACAGACCAAAACCCGTGTCAGTGCGCGTATTGGTTTCAGCAAGTCACGTGACCGATAGAGGAAC
>NW_015113694.1:0-1229 GCF_001443285.1 Poecilia latipinna | reverse complement strand
TGCGCTGTTATGCGCCTTCAAAATAAAAGCACGCGAGTGGAAGATTTTAAAATTCTTCGCAACAGGGTATATGCCACGAGAGGTGGTGACGTATTTCCGTTTGAATTTATTCCACATAGGTTGGTTCCGGGTCCTGCTTGCTCCTATTGTTCTTGGCCGAAGCTGCACTTGTGAGAATGAAGAAGTCACGGGAAGTGACATATCTTCGAGCAACTGGCACAACATTCGAATTTTGTTGTGTACCGTTGTGTCCGGTGAGTAGCAGGTGCAACAAATTCATCAGTTTTTTCAACTTCCCTACTGATGAGGAGTTACGGAAAAAATGGATAGTGGCTATCCGGAGAGCTAACTTAGCCATCAAAGCTCACACTAGAGTTTGTAGCCGGCATTTCAAACGTGAGGACATACAAGAGCCTGAATCTGAAATCGGAAGACGAAGGTTAAAAAAGGGAGCTGTACCTGCTCTCTTCCAGTGGAATAATTTTTCCCTTCCACTCCCACGACCGGGGGTTTGGGAGAGGAGGAAAAGACCACTACCAGAGGACAGCGAGGAGGAGGCTAACCCACCGGCTAATGTCTATACTAAGGAACACGATTATGCCTCAGCTCCAGACCCTGCAGTTGTGGATTTGGTTTTGGAGGAAAACAATGCTCTCCGGGAGGAAATCCGCCAACTACGGAAACAAATGGAGAGCCTTAGTCTGAGGCAGCGATTTGGCATTCACCGTTTTGCATCATCGGACAAGGACATTAGATTCTTCACAAGGTAAGACTGTGTTTTCTATTCATACCTATCAAGTCTCCAGTTTTGGCCGGGAAGCTACCGGTTTTTTTTTTAACCTGTCTTTCATTTACTGGAAAATACCAATACTGGATTGTATTATTATTATTTCCAAGTAAACTTCACGTATAATACCATAATAATATGTACAACCCCCCACCACCCATCTAAAGGTAGCACTGGACTGCGAAAAATTTCTCGTATTTTGCAGTCCAAGACTTGACAGGTGTGGTCTGTGTCATCCAGAATATAAAATTATTGTACATGACTTTTAATGCAAATAAAAAAAACTACATTGACATACAAAATCATTTCTGCACTGATTTATATTTTTATTAATAGATTAACATATGTGCATGCTTGTTTGTTTATCTATTTAGATTCATTCATATGAATTATCTTAGCACTCCTGTGTCTGTGTGTGTGTGTGTATATATATATATATATA
>NW_015113693.1:207047-215603 GCF_001443285.1 Poecilia latipinna | reverse complement strand
TGAGGGTGTGTGTGTGGCTGTGTGTGTGTGTGAGGCTGTGTGTGTGAGGCTGTGTGTGTGTGTGTGATGCTGTGTGTGAGGCTGTGTGTGTGTGTGAGGCTGTGTGTGTGTGTGAGGCTGTGTGTGTGTGTGATGCTGTGTGTGAGTCTGTGTGTGAGGCTGTGTGTGTGGGTGTGTGTGTGTGTGAGGCTGTGTGTGTGAGGCTGTGTGTGTGTGTGATGCTGTGTGTGAGGCTGTGTGTGTGTGTGAGGCTGTGTGTGAGGCTGTGTGTGTGTGTGAGGCTGTGATGCTGTGTGTGAGGGTGTGTGTGAGCTGCAGAACCAACTGGGTTCTCTGGTCTCTCCAGGTCTGGAGCTCAAGCAGGCGGCCTATAAGGAGAAGGACATGGCCTGTGCTCCTAAGTTCACCCAGCCGCTGGTGGACCGGTCGGTTGTCGCTGGCTACAGCACCGCCCTCAGCTGCTCTGTGAGAGGCTTTCCCAAGGTAAACCAGCCTGCTGTAGTAAGCTTGCAAAAATATTATATTTTGTCTCATTACAGCCACAAAATTTAAAATATTTGATTTTATGGCCAGACTGATTTTCCTGTTTCATCCGTTTCCAACCGTTTTCTCCTTTCGCTCCACGTCGTTGTTTTTCATTTTTAAGCAGTTGTGACAAAACCTGAAACTGCTGCTGCGCGATTTACTCAACAGGTTGTTGCTAGGCAACCAAGGAGCGAGTGAGTTAGTTGATCCCACTCACTCTGCTTTGCTAGCTAAAAGGGGTGGAGCCTACATCCCCCAGAATGCTGTGCGGTCTTGAAGCAGAGTTTAAGGAAATTATTGAATTAAAAAAAACACAAATATTTGCTCCACAAACACATGTCCAGTTTGATTTGCGTCACTAAACTGCTCTCAGTAACTGCATTTAATTATATTTTCAAATTTAGTGAAACTCTCATTGAACAAACACTGGAAAGGACACGAAAACTAAGAAATTGGGTTTGATCCATTCTGGAAAGATGGATGGGAAAACATGTCAGGCTCTGGGGGCATGAAGCCTAATAGTTCTGCATCAGTACTTGCAGTAAAAGGTTTTTGTACAAAGTGTCGACTTAAGCGACTCAACATAAAGCCACACTACATTTTCCAGACTTTGATTTTGTCTAAAAAGTTTGAAAACCACGTTCTATGTGCTTTTCATCCCCCAGTTCTTTTAACCAGGTGACATCCAAGTAAAATACACAGATGTTTGCGGTTGTTTTAAAGTCTTCACAGAGCCAATTCACTGCATCTCTGCATTCTGCACCTCTCAGCCTAAGATCGTCTGGATGAAGAACAGAATGATCCTTGGAGAGGATCCCAAGTTTCTGATGCAGAACAACCAGGGAGTTCTGACGCTCAACATCCGCAAGCCGAGCACGTTCGACGCAGGCAAATACGTCTGCATGGCGGTCAACGACCTGGGCCAGGATGAGGTGGAGTGCAAGCTGGACGTCCGAGGTGAGGGCAAAGATGGCCGAAAAACGGTGGAAAAGTTGTTTGTCACATACATTCTTGGCTTCAGTTTTGTAAATATATTTAAAAGGAAACCTTGTGACTTAAAACAAGCAACCAGTGATCAACAATTTCACTTGGAAAGTGACAGGAACATGTTTTTAATCCTTTTATATTGAGCTGCTAGCTAAAGCAGTCCACACCAAACCAATGCAACCGTGGCATGCAGAACAACAAACAGCAGCAAGCTCAAAGATTATAGAATAATGTGCTTATGGCAAACCGTTTGTGGATTTAATGCTGGCTCAGTTTGCCACACAAACAGCTCTTCATTTTTCAAACCACAGTAAATACCTCTGGGTTATTAAAAAAAGATTTAAGTAGTTTTACACTAGTGAAGGTTTTCCAGTTGTTCCTTTTATTTACAAATATGGCCAGTCAGACACATTTTATGCATTTTTTTTAGATCTTACAGTTGATTTGCTTCATTGACCTGCATTAGCATTTAGTGTAGTACTGTATTTATTTAGCACCATGTATTATGCAGAAATCTGCTGAAACATTTGAGGAAAACTACCTGAAACTGTTTCTTTTTATCAACCTGTTCTTCATCTTTTTATAACTTTCCAGCGTTTGATTCTAACCGAAGTCTTTCTGCTCCACAGTTGCCATAGAGCCGGAGAACAAATGAGGAGCCAAACAGCAGAGAACGTGAAATCATGCGAACCAAGCTGCAAATGAAGAGTGAATGTCTCTATGAAGGATACCAGTTATTACCAGTGATTGAAATAAAGTTTATTGATCTGCTCCACAGATTTCCCCTTACATCTGATTTCTGTTTACATTTCTCAAATGCATCGTAAATTATTTTAGTCACATTAATATTCAGACACAATAATCTTAGAATGAGAAAACAAACTCCTGAACTCGTCCCAAGCTGGTTAAATACTTGGTAGTTTTTCTTATTTTTGGCACATCTGCAGGTTTCCTGCTCTACAGGTCCCTGGAGTAGGCCGCTGTCCGCTGGTGGACAGCCACCGCTATGCTGCACAACAGCGCCACTCCCAGGAGGCCCACCGCCACTGCAAGAGCTGTAATGATACCTGCAGGAAACAACAGATCATTTTTAGGCGTTTATACGTTTTTGTTAAAATATATAAATGTATTCATACTCCTTGAATTTTGTCACATTAAACCAAAATGTGTTTGTGTTTTCATGATTTTAAGAAATAGTCCAAAACGAAGCAGAGTTATGAAGTGAAGCAGCTCAGGCTCCATCATCAACCTTCTGATCTTTTAATGTTTTTTTGTTTGTTTGTTTTTTTAATTATTCCATTAAAAAGGAGGACAGAATTCAAACGAAGATTATACAAAATACTTTAACTACAAATTAACATGATAAACAGGAAAAAATTAATATTTGTGTGCAATGTTTCCTAAATAAAAAGTGCAAAAAATATTTTACAGCAAATCAAAACAAAACCTTTTATGAGAAACACTGAAAATAAAATTTCAAGAGGGAATGAAACTAACATACTGATTTTACAGCGCTACTGTCGATCTGATACCAATACCGATCAGGCATCAATATTTTAAGAGGGTTGCTGTAATTTTTGACTATGCCTTTATTTAAATAGTGCAGGGGTGTCCAACGTGTGGTCCAGGGGCCATTTGTGGCCTTTGGGCTGACTTTGAGCGGCCCCCAACTGGAATTAAAACCTGACACAATGCAGATGGAAACTTTTAATCTGTAATCAGGCTAAAAATTGTTTCCAATGTAATTTTCTTACACAGCAAAAAGTAAAGTACAAAACAAAGTATTTTTCTTTTTGTAACCAAGTTTTAACAAAAGGTAAAACTGAGACTTTCACTAAAAATCCAACTTTGCTGCACCCAAACCAGCTTTTATTCTAGACCAGCAGTAAAATATTGACTTAATCTGATTTTTAAATGAAATGAAGGTAGGGCCTTTTCCCCCTACCTGTGCTGGACCACCTGGTCCTGATGCCGCACTCGGCCTCCCAGTCGTCCGGCATCACGTCGCGCACCAGCTCGGTGAAGGAGGTCAAAGGGCAGCGGCTCAGGCCGCCGCAGCCCGGCACGCGGCTGGGGTAGGGCTCGGACGACGATTCATTACGGTAATGCAGCTCCACTGAATAGGATCTGGGTGATTATTAGCATGAGCACAATATGATGACACACACTTGTGGGAAGTGTTATGTAAATGGGCTTTTTGCATTCTGTGCTAATTTGGCCAAAGCGGCGCTGGACGGACGCCCGGCCTCCATCGGATTTTAAACAGGAAAATATATTTGAATGGTTCATTCAACTAAAAAGAAGAATGCAATAAGTGAGTGTATGTGTGTGACCTAGATACCGCACTTGAATATGCAAATAGCAGAGTGCGTGGAGAACAGACTGGAAGGAAGTCATTACCCATCATCCTCCTGGTAGAACTCAAAGAGTTGACAGGCAGCGTAGGGAGGCAGGAGGCCGTCGTAGACGTCCAGCGCTGCCTGCAGGGTGATGAGTGTGGAGTCATGCTAGGATAAGAGCAAGCAGTGAGAACGTGAGGGGAAGTGAAGCAGCGCGTCGCGACACAGATAGCCGGTTTATGTGAGACGCTGAACTTACAGCTGAGTACATAATGAATTTCAGCGCGGTGCCGCCGCCGCTGCTGCGCTCCATGGCGTCAGAGAAATTCCTCAGGATGGCGTTTAGCAACACCCCTGGCAAATTAACACAGAGTCAACAGAGCAAGTTCGTTTTCCGCAGACACCATCAGAATCCTCTTGACCCCGTTGAGCCGCTTCCTCTGGCGGCACCGTCTCCGTCCCATCAGCTCACCGTGCGACTCTTCAGAGCCAACGCTGCACTTCGCATCGTTTGAGGCGAAAACAAAGCGTGGGCCAGCAGCCACATAGGATACACAGCTTCATACACACACACGCACGCACACACACACACGGACGCACACACACACACACACACACACACACACCCTGTAATATTTATCTCCTCGCTGTGCTGCAGATAAAATCTAATTTTATTTTTACAGCACGTTTCAGCAACACGGCAGTTCAAAGTGCTTTACGTCATAAAAACACAAAGTCACAGAAACACTATTTGCCATCATTACACATCAGATCATCGATTATTGCTTCATTGATTATGTTTCTAAACCAGCTCTAACCAGCTGGGTATTTAGTCTGGATTTAAAGGAAGTCAGTGTTTCAGCAGTTTTGCAGTTTTCTGCAAGTTTGTTCCAGATTTGTGGTTAACAGAAGCTGAATGCTGCTTGGTTCTGGTTCTGATGCAGATCAGAATTAGAACTGATTGATTCTTTTTGTTCAGAGCTGAAAAGAAACTGTTGCAGTAATGAATGCGACTAAAGATAAAGCACGGAGGAGTTTATCTGGATGTCTTTGGGACATTAGTTCTCTAATCCTGGAAATGTTCTTCAGGTGTGAGAAGGCCGACTTCGTAACTGTCTTTATGTGGATCTGAAGGTTCAGGTCAGAGGTCATCACTACTCCCAGGTAATAACTGAAGCTGTTGTTGACTCTAGATTGCTTCTCTTTAGGTCCAAAGATAAAAACTTCAGTTTTGTTTCTGTTCAGCTGGAGAAAGTTTTGGCACATCCACATTTATCTGTTCTAAGCATCTGTTCAGTGATTGGATGGTTCTGAGTCACCTGGTGACATCATAATGTAGAGCTGTGCATCATCTGCATAGTTATGGTAGCTGATCTTCTTTCATGTTATAAGCTGATCCTAGGATTGAACCTCGGGGTTCACCACATGTGACTTCTGTCCACTTCAGTGAGACATTTTTATATATTCCTATTTACAGCCAGAACACTGTAAAACATTACAAGGTGATTTAACTTGAAAATGAAAGTCAATCAAGAACAAGAAAATTGTTTTTGCTTCAATGATTAGACAAGTTGTCTAAACATTGTTTTTAAGTTCATTAATCTTGAATTGTGAGTTTTAACTTAATGCTGCATTTAAACCAAATAATTATTTCACAAAATGCAAGAAAAACAAACTGTCCTCACCCAGTTAAAGAGCCACATTTCTCTGTTATTTTATTAAGTTAAAATAACGACTTATTTTACTGTAGAATAATTTTAATTCTTGTTTCAAATCACATGAACCAAATTTCTGATCTGATGATGAATTTTATTTAACATCTGAATGAATTCAGCTCAGAAACATTTAGTGTGAACAGATCAACGTAACACACTTCCATCTCAGGAGACAGAAACACGCCGCTAAGCATTCTGGGAAATAGTTCCCACTCCTGTCTTTTTCTTCTTTCAGTTTTTTAAGTGTTAACCTAAAAACTCTGTTTATTCAACTCTTAGAGATTTGACAAAATTAATAAAAAGTCTAAAACTCACTAAATTTATTTGACTTAAAGAGAAGACAGTTGACACAACTAAATGCGGCTCGCCGAGTTACAGTTTTGCAGTGCGAAGTGAGTTCCCACCTCCAGAGAGCCGGGCCTTCTCTCTGCGCTTGTGACTGAGGATGCTGTATGTGACCTCGAAGGAAGCGATCCTCCGCAGCGTTTCCAGGACGTCCGGCGTGGCCCAGCGAGGGAGAGTCAAGTTATGGATCCTCTGTGGACGAAAAACTGTCATTACTTACGTTACACCGATGTGTGGAAATTAAAAAAAAAAGAAATAAACGGGGGTTAATTTGCTGCGTTACATTGTTTCAGTGATCCCGTCTATTTTTAGATTAGAGTAGGACGATAACAGATGCTCATTTTGCAAGTGTGAATGAGCAACCTGGCCCAGAAAGCTCCCATGTCAGGGTATTTTAATTACTATATTTCCATATATTCTCCATTTCAAGTCTGGCTGGAAGTATGAACATTATCCGCATCCATTAAGAGAAAACTATTTTCCCCTTATTTTATTATTCTCTACTGATGATCTGCAGCTAGAGGCAAGAAATACTGGAGAAACGCTTATAACTGCCAATGTTAATAGTTCAAACACCAAATATGCATTAATTCACACAGTGGAAAACATTTTAATACTAAAGCATAACCTAAACTTAGAGTCTGCCTTATTTCTGCTTTTGGAAAAACAGCCAAAGAAAAATAAATGCCACTTCCTGATTGGCTCCTTATGTTGCATTCTTGGAAAAGTTTAGACATACTCTATGAAAAAATATCTGAACAGGTGATTTTTTGTAAATTTTCCTTCAACAAATTTAAGGCAACTAAAGCATAAATACAGAGGGGTTTATAAAAGTATTCATTCAAATTGATTTCTGTTTTTTTGTATTTTGGGACACAAAGCAGTGGATATCTGTTCTCATTTTTCATTTTCCCACAGCATGATGCTGCCACCACCACTAAAATTTCGCTTGCCAGCTCCAGTTTGTATAATTTGTCTCCCACTTGACATTTACGCAAAACTTTGTGCTGATCAGCTGCAGAAAATCCCTGTGGTTGAAGTGGGGAAACATTTTGTTCAGTTTAATTTAACTTTAATTTTAAAACCTATAAAATGTTTTCAGTGGAACAAACCTGACAGGTCAGAGTGTCGTGAACCCTCCAGATTTTTTTGCCGACCAGTCGGGACACAGGGTAGCCGGTGTGGTTGGAGAGCCTCTCCACGAAGCTCTGCAGGTCAGACAGAGGAATTCAGATCAAATTTACTTGCAGTTCTATTTCTTTTCATATGAATCTTAACTACGTCTCCAATTTTTACACAGTTGATAAATTTCTCCCCTTTGAGTCTTGGCTTGTTTTTAGATTTATGCAGGTTTCTCTGACCTTTATTCATTGCTGTGAATCAGTTTGGATGCAACGTGTTGGCTCTAAAATGAAAAACGGACAGTGTGAACCGAATCCACCCGGTTCTTGCATGCAGCTTGCAGGTACAGCAGAGGCTGTTCACATGTGACAGCAGCGGCCCTGGCCTGATCTCCAACACCTCCTTAGCAAGCAGCGCAGGGGACTCGGTTTAATTAAAACTGTTTCATTGTAATTCCTTATCTAATTTAATCCAACCGTTAATTAGTGTCTCTGAGAATCTGAGAGAAATTGCACTGTGCAGCTTTTTGCAGGCACTGGAGTCACCGTGCCTGAGAAAATCAGCGAGAGGACACGATGCCTGGTGCATAACTAACACGTCCACTGGAAGTGCTGATTGTGTCGGCAGCAGCAGCCACAGAACTGCAGCGATTTCACCCAAAAATGCGCAATTCTGTTTCCTAGTTTACATACCAAACAGCCGAAATTACGAAAATAGTGTTTAGCAGTGAATCCAGCAGGATTGTGTAAATCTGCTATGAAATTAGTGAGTGATAAACAAGATTTCACAAGTTCACAGGGACATGGCTCCGGGAAAGAGACAACGAAAACAGGAAGGAAAGGCGACGACCTTCAACCAGACGATGTAAATAAGCTTTCTTCAACCTGGTGCCTGCATATTTTAATCCAGTTGCTTAATTTCTTTGCTGCAGGACAAAAAACCCCCAAAAAACAACAACAACTTTCTGCTTTTAATGCCGAGGTTTGTGGCAGCTAGCTGTGATGCAATGCTAATGCTAACTTCTGTGTAACCAGAAGCAACAATTAGAGACTCAGATTCAGATTTGTTTGCTTTCATTTCTATTTGCTCACTCTGTTAGCAGCTGACAGTACAGCTAATGCTAAGGGAATTCAGCTCTCCACCCAGGGCGCTACTTCCTGTGGGGCGTCATGCGTTAAAAAAAACAAGAAAAGTTACGCCTGCTGCACCCCAAACAGGATTTTTATTGATTATTTGTGGATTTTACAAACGTAGGGAAAGGAGCCTCGCATTTTACCGTCTTATATCTGTATGCAGTGGTTAGCTAACGAGGCTAACGCTGGAGATTTCCAGCTTCACAGTGAAGTTGGCACTAAATTAAAATCAGTTTCTGGACTGAATTTGAATCTCTTTAAAAGACACATACTGAGCTGAGGTTTTTAAAACATAATTAGAGATTTCTGAAATCACACAATGTTCTTTTTAGTGATTCTGTAATATGACTTTCTAAAATTTAGCATATAATTTGAATCTTTTATTTCTAT
>NW_015113693.1:184465-201503 GCF_001443285.1 Poecilia latipinna | reverse complement strand
TATATATATATATATATATATATATATATAATCAGCTGCGTTTTACAAATTTATTCAAACTTCCTGACGTTTTCACACATATATGCCCATTAAAACCATCCAATCTGAATAAAATATGTTAACATTTGTGGCGACAGACAGACAGATGCATAAAAGGGGTTTTTCCAAGGTTGGGTTTGTCACTTTTTGGGTTCATCCTACCTGGTGAGTCCGGAGGAACCTCTGGTAGGGGGCGCTCTCAAAGGTCTCCGTCATCAAAGCTCTGAACCGCGGACAGTCTTTGCCTGGAGACTTCAAAAGCTTCAACAACAGAATGAAAGCATTGAAAAGACAGACAAATAAAGAAGCATTTACTTTAAGCTCTGCAAGGAGTATAACTACACCGTCGCTTTACACTGTAAAACAACAGGCCCTGAACGGCGTCAGGTTCAGCTGAAACTTTGACAGCAGCATGGAGCCGGGGACCCGACTAAATTTATGCAGGGTTTGGGTACAGCTGTGCATGGCTGCTGGATGAAAAGGAAATATTTATTTGGCTCAGCAGCCCACCTTATCCTGGGCCCTGGGGACGGTGTGCACTGGAATGGGCCGCCACAGTAACTGGGGCATGATGGGAGGCGGGCGTCTGGTGGGGGGGAACATCCCAGCAAGGCAGGCTTGGGCGCTCATCAGAGTACGGTCGTAGTCAGTGCTCCGGACATAAAGCTGGAGGAAACATGGAGGAAACATGGAGGAAACACGGAGGAAACATGGAGAAAACAAAGAGGAAACACAGAGGAAACATGGAGGAAACATGGAGGAAACACAGAGGAAACATGGAGGAAACATGGAGAAAACACAGAGGAAACACAGAGGAAACATGGAGGAAACATGGAGGAAACACAGAGGAAACATGGAGGAAACATGGAGAAAACACAGAGGAAACACAGAGGAAACATGGAGGAAACACAGAGGAAACATGGAGGAAACACGGAGGAAACATGGAGGAAACATGGAGGAAACATGGAGGGAACACGGAGGGAACACAACGTTAAAGAGTGGCACATGTGATGGAATATGACGGCGTATTAGTACTGTCGTATTTCTATCTGTAGATTGAAAAAAAAGTAAATTTTCCCCAAAAACCTCAGAAATTTTTCGATTAATTTCAGAAAAAAACAAAGATATTTTTAGCTCCAAAACTTGAAAATTTGCACAAAAAAATTAATAAAATAAAATAAACAAACAACAAAATCTGAAATTTGACAATTTCCTAGAAAATAACGTTGAAATTTCTGATTTTGAAAAGTCAAAGATTTGCTTGAAAAATTTGAGATTTTGAGATTAATCTCAGAAACTTTCTGGAAAAAACTTGGACATTTCTGAGCTTCAAAAGTCAAAAATCTTTTAGAAAAGAACTCAGAAATTTGTAGATAAATTTGAGAAATTTTCTAGAATTTTTTTAGCTCCGAAAGTTAAAAAAAAATGCAACAAAAAACCTCAGAAATATCAAGATTCATTTCCTAGAAAATAGCTCAGAAATTTCTGATCCTGAAAAGTAAAAAAAATTCTAGAAAAAAACTAGAAAATTTGAGATTGATCTTTCTTATGTCTTGAAAATTTCTAAAGTCATAAATTCTGAAGGTACAGTAGAAAATATCTAAGATTCATCAGTTTTTTTCTCACAAGTTTTCAATTTTTTGGATTCAGAAATTTTCTTGTTTTCACTAGAAAATGTCTGAGTTTAATTTTAAAAATTCTAAATTCACTGCTCCATTTTTTTCCATCTACAGATTCCCTAACACGCCGTCATAGGAATCAGACACATTATTGGGTTTTATATGATTTGGAAAAGGAAGAACCGTTTTTTATAGCACATTACACCACAACTACAAGTTTTAAAAACATCACTTTGATAATATTTCTGTCATTGTCCAATAAAAACATGAACTTCAAGGCACAATCTCTGCGCTGCTTTATGTGGGTCAGCTGAGCCATCAAGTGAAGGGAAGGATTTGAAAAAATGCGGGAAGGAGGAAGGTGGGAGATCCGGCTGGCTGTGATCTCCTCTGACACCAGCCTTTGCTCGTCTCCATCCCTCTGTCACCCTGTGTCAGGTTTTTGTACAGAGTAAATCCCTCTGATAAGCTCAGATGCTTCTGTGACACCAAAAATCCTCCTTTTTCCCCTGTTTTATGAAATTAAAGCAGACGTGGCAGCACAGGGGGAATGTTTGGTACAAGCTGACAGCGACTCGGACGCAAATTACCAACGACAGGTACCGAGAAGAGCTGGTATTTTCATATTAATTACATGTTACCAGGAGAAGGAGGCTGGGAGGAAGGAGAGAGTTTGGAGACAATAAGAGGGAGTGGGAGCAGAAATCATGCCCTGATGATGACAGTCTGCTGAGCCTGCAGCCCCTCTCAGCCCGACATGCTGCCAAGTGTATACAGTACAAACCGTGGCGCCCTGGGCTGCCTTATCCCCCCCATTCAGCACATAACAAGGCCACGGCAGCGATACGACCACAATGTGTCATCCTCACTAAATTACTGCATGCAGCGCAGGCGGCAAAGACACGCATAACTTGACGCATGTTGCAGCAGCGGCAGCGTCGTACATGGGAATCCAGATATTAGAGCGGAGCTTTAAAAAAACAAGCTGCGATTTTCAGATGGATGTGAGGAATCACACACACCTCTTTGCTGTTGTATTCCTCACTGAGGAAGTTTCCATAGCGCCTGCGTAGAAATCTGCCCAGCTCAAACTGCTGCTTCATGCCGAGCTGCAAGGGAAGCAAACAGGAGGTTCATGTGGAAAACCTGCACCCTGAACGTCTCTTCAGGATTTTGTACTTTTTACTTTTACTTCAATCATTTTATTATGAAGTGTCTCTACTTTTACTTGAGTTAAATTTCTGGATTTTCTACCTACTGAATGAAAAACAAGTTTTAACCAAAGATCCAGGAAACAGACACAAACCTGCAGATTTTATTGAAAGAAACTGATTTGGAAAACAATTTCTTTTGCCTGATTTTGTCATTTAAATTTCCACCTAACTTTATATTTTGGTCTGTGTCATGATGTAATTTTTAAATATTAATGATTGATCATTTGATCAGTTACTTGGGTAGACATTTTAACCAAATACTTTTTGTCTCTTACTTTAGTCATTTCTTGGACGTCTATTTGTTACTATAGCTTCTCTTATTTGAGTATTTGGATATTTTCTCTGCTCCACAAACCTCTGAAAACCAACTGGACTTAAATGTGTGTTTCTGCAGGACTTACTGGTGTGTGAATGACCTTTGACCCCGAGGCCCTGATTTTTCAATCTGCCGTCATAAATCCCTTCATTAGCAAACAGAGTGTGTGATTTAACCTGAATTTAAATGCTGCTGATCTAAGAAAACATAAAACCAACATATGGTTCCCACTTCTATGCATTTATTTGTCAACAATCTAAAAACTGTCATCTTTCTTCCCCCTTATTGTGTTTTTGTCATAATAAAAATATTAAATTTGTGGCTTAGGGAGTATAAATCCTCCAAACCCCAGGAAATTATTTTATTATATTAGTTTGTTTGAAACAGTATGAAGTTATAATCTGCAGTAAGTTTCCATTAATTCTGTTCCTGTTAATCTGTAAACCGGTCTGTAATTTGTTGTCATTTAACTTTATATGGTCGGATTTAAACGTTAGCAGCTGTGTCACATTGAACTACTGAACATTAAACAAAGCATTTAAAAATAGAAAAAGACATGAAAACACAATACATATTTCAGAAAGCATGCGCGAACAATAGCAGGTTTGTTAATGTTTAATCGTTCGTCTCTATGCTGGTGCAGAACTGCTCAGCTGAATTTCATCAACCTGACAGTGAAGTGGAGCGAAAAGTCAAAGAGAAAAACCTGAGAAATTTTAGCAGTAAAATGACATTTTTAAGTGGCGACTCTGATCTTTGTGAACAGAGACAACCAGCTTTGCCTCCCAGCTGATTAAGAAATGAAATATTTGTTGATTTCTGTTTAAATATTTTGTTTTTGTGTTACTTAAAGTTCATCAACCATCTTTCTCTGTTAAGTAGTAGTTTGATAATCTCAACTTTGACCTTAAGTTAAGGTAAAAGTTAAAAATCTAATGTTTTGAAAAGCACAAAAAGACGTCGCAGTTTCTAATAAGACACCAGAGAAAGTGAAAGAGTGACAGTCAGTTTTCTAAAATGTTTTAAGCTGAAAGACTTTTCACTCTCAAAAATAGACAAATCCGTCTGTTTGGTGATGTTTCCTGCTTAAAGGGGCAGATATTATGTATTTTCCAGGCACTTAGTGCTGTTTTACTTTCAGTTATTAAAAAAATGCTGCATATATCAAACTTAGAAGAAAATTAGCTTTGAAAGTTTATGTCTTGAAAATGGCCTCTGTCTCTTTAAGAAGGTTGCGCTCTTTCCGACACTCTCCCTTCAGAAATCATCACTACAATGTTTCTCCATTATGCTGTTAATAACTGTAACTAGGAGCGTTGAACTGAGACATAGTTTGTATGAACCAGATGTTTGCTGGTTGCTGCTGGCTAGTCTGAAGGAGCAGAGCGGGGAAGGCATGGAGCTCTGTGAGGCAACTAACATGATAAACTTTTAACAAGTTATTGTCATTTATAATTAAATTGGGAGAATTTAATTAATTAATTTAATGTTGGCTCACTTCTGGAATATTTACTGAATGCTTTCTGCTCGAGGTTTCATTCTGTGAGATCCTTTCTGTGGTTTGTTCCAGTTTTAGCCTTCATGCTCCTAAACACTGGAAGTTTTGTCAGAAAGAAACAACATGTACCTCGGTGAGCTGTCCGAAGCCCTGAGCCCAGACTTCCTCCCCATGTGGATCCCTGGGGTATGACTCAATAGGCGATCGATCGCCGTGTCGGAACACCTTAAAAGTCAGAACAGATTATATTGCATGAATTCAGGCGCAGTGCTGCTGCTGCTGCGCTCATCACGCCCTCTAGCTAAAGGAGAAACTCTGCCTGAGACAGAAAGTGGTGATTAGAAACAGATCAGGCCGGATTTGAGGCGCAGGCAGACGAGTCATAGTGTTATTAACCTGCACACTGTAAAACATCAGAAGGTGGTTTAACTTGAAAATGAAAGTCCACCTGCTGGCTGGAAAATGAAATTTAAGTCAACAAGAAAATAGTTTTGGTTTTAACTCAGAAATTAAAGTTCATGAAGTTGATTTAACAACAAGACACAAGTTGTCTAAACTTTGTTTTTAAGTTCATTAATCTTGACTTGTGAGTTTTAACTTAATGCTGCAATTTAAACCAAATTAAATCACAATATGCAATAAAATCTGCACTGATTTCTCTGTTATTTTACTCACAATATGAAGTTAAAATAACAACTTATTTTGCTGTAGAATAATTTAACTTCTTGTTTCAAATCACATGAACCAAATTTCTGATCTGATGATGAATTTTATGAAACATCTGAATGAATTCAGCTCAGAAACATTTAGTGTGAACAGAACAAGAATCAGATCAACGTAACACACTTCCATCTCAGGAGACAGAAACACGCCGCTAAGCATTCTGGGAAATAGTTCCCACTTCTGTCTTTTTCTTCTTTCAGTTTTTTAAGTGTTAACCTAAAAACTCTGTTTATTCAACTCTTAATAAAAAGTTAATACAACTTACTGCTGTAAGTTTATCTTTCACAAACTCACAGGTTTAGGTTAAAAATCTAAAACTCACTAAATTTATTTGACTTAAAGAGCAGAAGATAGTAGCTAAATGCAGCTCAAATGTTTTACAGTGCAGAATCACCTTTGTGAGGAGCGATTTAACCCAGAGTTACATTTCACTGGATTATGAAAACATTTGATTCGCTCCTGTTCACACCAAACACACATTAACTTGTTTTTTTTAAGTGTCTATAGACCTCAAACAAACAGAACCTGTAGGATTGACACTGCAAAAACACCAAATCTTAAGTATTTTCAGTTTTCTTTTGAGTCGAAATATGTTAGTACACTTGATTTAAGACAAAACTAACCTTTCAGCTGGGTAAAGAGGCTTGTTTTAAGTAAATAATTCCTTGATATTTATCAAAAAGTTCCAGTTCAATTGGTGCCGTTAGCTAGCAACCCCAGGCAAGCCCATTCTGTCGCCTAGCAACCCAGTTCTAGTTCCACTGGCAGATTATTTCACTTATAAAATGGGGAAATTCTCTTGTTTTAAGTAAATTTATCTGCCAGTGGAACTAGTAGTTCTTTATTAATATAAAGGAACTGTTGGGTTAAAACAAGCTCCTTTATCTTGCTGAAGGTTATCTGTAGGTTAACTCAGTCTTATTTTAAGTATAATAAGATATTTGCACTAGAAACAAAACTAAAAATATTTGGTAAGTCTTGATGTTTTTGCAGAAAATAAAAATTTGCTCATTTAAGAGCCAAAAGAATACAATTTTAAACGTCACAACCAAATGTAAAAAAAAAAAAAAAAAAAGCTGTACTAAGTAATTACGTATGAGTTAAATATTGTAAGGTCATGTATGACCTCACAGGTTCTGGAGTGAATTCATTAAAGAAATGGATGATTTACAGTGAAACCTTGAATGCTGTCGTCCTCTCAGTGGCTTCTGCAGCCGTCACACCCTTCCTGCTTTTGTCAGTTCACCTTCGTGTTCTTGAGAGCATGTCCTACATGGCTTTGCTTTTACTGGGGAAGTGGTGGAGAAGTGGGACGCAGGTATTTTATTTACTGGACATGCTTTTCATGTCCATGCGCTTGTTTCTCAGCTGGTGTCTTACAGCCTAACCTCTCCTGGAGTTTATCGGCATACATACGGCCAGCGCCGCTCGCTCCGACTGTTTCTGCACACCTGGAGTGTTATCTCTCATCTCTTGGAAAATATTTTGTTAATTCTGTTATTAATTTAAATTATGCTGTATAAAACAATCTAAAATATGTCGCTTACGGGAAGATAAGAACTTATTTTTCAGATAATTTGGGGGATTTGATTATTCTAAGAGCAACATAATTTTATGAATTAAAATAAAAAACATTATTTTAAAATCTGTCTACTGCTTGAAAAGGATACATGACTTTTTTGTGTGTAGCATCTCCTTAAGTAATTCAACTGTGTGCTGGAGTGTTACATAAAGAGGTTTATGAACAAAGCCGCAGTGTCTGGGAGAGATATGCTTGCCGCTGTCTGAGGCGAGGCTCAAAGTAATCCTTTGTGATAAAAGTGTAAATAAAATAATACTCACTGGGCAGAAAACGGCAGCGTAATCAGCAACAATGCAAATCAAAGCAGGCTGTCAGATTATGTTAAAATCATGGCGTTCAACAAACAAATGCTATCAGAAGCACTATGCAAACATCTTGTGTGTGATGTATTACTGGAGAAAAAAAGAAAACGTATGTCATGGCTGAGGATTTCAATGGTTTCACTTACAGCAACAACAAACTTGAGCTGCTGGGACTCGGTCAAGCAGATGCAGCAGAGGAGGCAGAAACATCCCAACGTCGTCCACATCATGTTGACTCACAAAACGCTGCTTCCTCTGAAAAATCCCCGCCTGAATTTAAGAGGAAAAGTTGCAGAGTCATAATGGGAGTAATCCCCAAATAACGATTTAAATTCCCATCGGTGTTTACCTTACGCACACATGTTGCTGTTTTAGTCAAATTCTTGACCAAACGGTTTCGGTGCATCCCACATCTTCTGCATCAGGACTGCAGACTTCGGTTAAGCTCTTGTTTTGCTGAAGTTAAGCAGAACTTTTATAGTCCTCCTACCTGACCTCATCTTTCTGTCCCTCCTTCACACTGTAAAACATTTCAGCCGCATTCAGTTGTTTCTACTATCTTCTACTCTTTAAGTCAAATAAATTGAGCAAGTTTTAGATTGTGAACCTAAATGTGAGTTTGTGAAAGTTAAACTTACAGCAGTAAGTTCTGTTAACTTTTTATTAAGAGTTGAATAAACAGCGTTTTTAGGTTAGCACTTAAAAAACTGAAAGAAGAAACAGACAGAAGTGGGAACTATTTCCCAGAATGCTTAGCGGCGTGTTTTTGTACCCTGAGATGGAAGTGTGTTACGTTGATCTGACTCTTGTTCTGTTCACACTAAATGTTTCTGAGCTGAATTCATTGGGATGTTTCATAAAATTCATCATCAGATCAGAAATTTGGTTCATGCACTTTGAAACAAGAAATTAAATTATTCTAAAGTAAAATAAGTATTTATTTAAACGTGATTTTGTGGGTAAAATAACAGGAAAATCAGGGCAGATTTTATTGCATATCGTGACATTGTTTAGACAACTTATCTCTTGTTAAATCAACTTCATGGACTTTAATTTATGAGCATTTTCCAGGCACCAGGTTGACTTTCATTTTCAAGTTAAACCAACTTCTAATGTTTTACAGTGTGGGTCCTCTGTCTCCATGACCTAAAACGCAGCTTTGAGAGGTTTAAGTCAGAGTTGGATCTTCAGGGAGAGTTTAGTCTGTAAAGGCAAAGTCACATGTTGTCAATCTGTGTTTACACCTCTGTGACAAAGAAATGAGCAAAATGCTGATGTTTGCACCTGACTTCACCAATTGTGTTCTGGTGAGTAGAAACACACATGTAGGCCTGGCCACAAACACTCATTAAAGCCGACTGTCATCTGCTGCGGCTTCGCCCAAAATGACAGGGCCGCTGGTGTTTTCCCTTACTTAGCACGCCTTTAAGTATGTGTTGGTATCAAAGCAGCTTTGTGGGATATAGAATGGGATTACTGCGTGTGAGCTGTGTTGATGTCATGTTTTAAATGTGTAAGGCAGGAAGGACCAAGTCACTTAGAAAATATGGCTCAATAGACGGCTTGTGGGCTAATTATAGGAATGATTTTATTTTATTAAAAACTTGAAAATGAAAGAAAATAAGAGCTAGCTAGCTTCTATGATGGTGGATCTTTCACAGCTTGGCTTTATCAGAAACTATTTGTGGAGCTTCACTTGGGCAGAAGGAGTTTATATTAGAAAAAAACAACCTTCAGTCAGAACTTAATAAGAATATTAGCAGATACCCTGATAGCTCAATGCTAACTCGACTTACCTGCAACGACACAAGAAGTTAGCTTGCATTTTCTAGGCACATACAGGCCATTTTATAGCATAATCATGTAGTTATAATTATTTTAACAATATTATAGATGTGAAGTTTGTTCAAATGTATTTATTCTTTGTATTTATTTCATTTAGTAATCAAGTCGTTTCTCCAGATATTTACTGCCTTAAGCTGCTTTTTACGGTAGGTGGTTACCATAGCAACCAGTAACTGAGAGCTCCGCCCCCTTTTTCTGCTGCCGTTCTCTATGGTGCGTGTTAGAATCAGCTCTGTATTTTCATACAAATATTATATTTTTACATATAAATTAGACAAATTTAATAATACACAGTGTTTCAAGAGTAATTTTGCTAAGTTTTGCATACGTTTTTAACTGTTATCATTATTAATGTAGTCCGATTTAGCTGTGTTTAATGTTAGAAATGGTAGCCGCTGCTAACTGCTGCTGCTAACTGCCCATTGGGAGATATTGCTTTGTAGGGTTATTTTTACTCCTACTCTTTCCGACACTTGAGCACCTCATCATAACAGTACTTCTCATTATGCCGTTTTCAACCGTTATGTGAAGTAATTCATATGATAAGCAAATCCGTTCCACCAGGTGTTTGCTGGCTGCTACATAATACAACATGACTTTATTACCAAATAATGCAATTTTTCATCCCAATTCTCTCTTTTGATTAAAATAGGTCATATTTTCTAATAATTTAATTTACTCAGCTCTTATGATGGGTTTCCTGTCCACAGCTGAACTGCTGGACGGTTCCTTTGGTCTTATTCTCGTCAGAAACGTTTTCCATTTCTTGCTTGCTAAGCTAGCTTGATTAGCAAAGCAGCTTGATGAATTTGACTGGCAGACAATCTGAAAATGTACGGCCCCCACTTTGAGAAACAGTATTTTAAACTACTAAACCATGGTGTACTCATCTGTTGGTTTCTTGAACACAACTGTGACTTTACTGCAGTCCACTGCCTCTACATCTGTGTACAACACCTTGGGGTCTGCTGGAAACGGAGATTTGCATCATAGATGTGTACTGTTTGTTTCATTACGGCCCAGAATTTGTTAGGAATGTGTCTGACACCTAGTTGAGTCTTTGTTGCGATGAATTAAAGCAGATCTGAAAGTGAAGGTGGGTCCAAACAGGGAACAGCCAAGTTGTGTTTCATTTTAATGTGGGTCTTTACTGTACAGCTCTCACTATGTCCATCTGCTTGACTATTTTTCTCTTTGTCGCAGCAGTGCACAGTAATCCCCTCGCTGGCAAGTACACACACAAAAACATGGAGGGTGACACTGGTTGGTCTTGCAAAGCCAAACACTGGTACCACTGGGTCAGTGAGTCCACCTGCACCATCCAGGAGGCGACATCCAGGTTCACACAAACACCGGCCACAGATCCCCATATGGTACATGAAGACACATACCCCATATCATAGCTTAGATGTAAAAGAAAAAAATATATATCTTCATACACACAAGTTCACTGAAGGGTCACAGAACGAGTATGTTCCCTTTTCCAGAGAACAAACTCAACCCAAAATCACATCCGTCTTTCTCCTTCCTGTCCCTCAAGCAGCTGTTGAGGGACAGCTGCTTGAGGGACAGCTCAAGCAGCTGTCCCTCAAGCAGCTGTCCCTCAAGTTTTTGATCATGGATAAAATAATTGTAGTCATTTCAAGACGGTTGTCATGGCGACCCAGAGGTTGATGCATGTTGACGGAGAGACTGCAAAGCGGGAGATAAGATGTGGGCAGAGGTGTGTGTGTGTGTGCGTGCGTGTGTGTGTGTGTGTTTCAAAGTCGACACGCGTCCCTCCGTCCTGCATGTGACGGGCCCAAAAAGACTGCGGCCCGGGATCAGACGTGAACGGTTCTGAGTGCCGAGGAGAGAGGTAGAGGAGTGGAGGAGGGGGGGAGGAGCGAGCTGTGGGGGGTGCTATTTTAGTCTGGGTGTTGTCATGGAAACTGCAGCCTCACTACAAATGGAGACATCCAGAAACGCGTGGATCGCCGAACAAATGATGTGCGTAAAGGCTCGGCGTGAAGCTACGCCACGGCCGTGCGACAATGTGCCGTCTCAGTCGAAACCCCCCCTCCCCCACACACACACACACACGCACACACACACACACACACACACACACACACACACACACACACACACACACAAACAGCCCTCCAAGCATGACAACTGTGGCGTCTTCTTCATCGCAGGGACAGAATATCAATGCGAGGGCGCCTTTTATGTGGGGGCAGAGCAAGAAGAAGAAGAAGTGGCGCCCATTGGAAGCTGTCTTGCTTCCCTCCATCTTTTCTCTTCCTCCATCCACCTTCACCTCTGTTTCTCTACCATCCTTCCTCTCTCCTGCTATCTCCCCCTCTCCAGCGCTCTGAAGGACAGAGGTATTCCCACATTTCTCCGCTGCTATAGCAACACTGCAGCAAGAACAGGAAAGAGAGGACGCAGCCAGGCAGGGAGGAGGAGGAGCAGGGGGAGGATGGAGACGTGGTGGAGGTTGTGGTGAGAAGGTGGGGATGGAGGAAGGAGGACGGGGTGGGCTGGGGGGATAGAGGCAGCCTGAGATGAGGAGATGTGTGAGCAATGCTAAGGCTAATGGTAGCAGCAGTGTTAGTGAAACCCCCTTCCTCTTTGCACCAGGCAAGGCGCAAACTCACATGTCACACATGCTCTTCTCACAACACTTTCCAGGGAGGAAGAGAACCGTTCCTTCTCTGCAGAACATGCAGCTTCACTCATTTCCTGAGCATCATAAGCGAAAAGGACACAGATGAGACTCCTCCTACCGGGCGCATCTCTGTAGAAATGGGCAGTTTGGAGCTGAATGGCGACCTTCTTATTTTGCAGTGATTCAATCAGCCTAAGCCGCCGCAATGAGTCCAATGGCCCACAGGACGCAGATAAATCAGCGCAGAATGCACACGGAGACCATTGAGGAGACCAGAGCTGTTTCATATTGATGTCATCATCCTCTTCTGTCAGGACCCAACACAATCTCATTATCTCCTCATATATATCGTAAGCCATTAGAATAAAACTGTTTCCTCAACATCGAAGGATGCAAAGCAGGCCATAAAAGTCATGTGCTCTGCAAGGAGCCCCCCATGTCCTCTTCTCTGCGAATTTCTGCACATTTGTTGGGCCTAACAAGCTGTGCAAAAACCAGATTCAGACTGAAGTGAAAGGTTTTATCATCATAAAGCAGACAAAGAAGGAGACTTAACACCGTTAGTTTCCATAAGTTTTCTGCTGCCTGTCAATTGGCATTAAGGCCTCTTGGCAGGAATATCAGCTCTTTATGTCAATATATTCATGCAGGATGGGACCAAAAAGGAAACAAACCTGCTGAAAGGGAAGGACTGCCTGCACACAGGATGTTTTTTATCTGAATTGATTTATTTTTGTTTATTTCATTCATTTACATTTTAAACCGAGCATGAAACATAAACATGTTGACATAAGCAAAAGTTTAGATTAAAAATAAGTAGCTTGAGGAAAAAAGTATCAAAAGCACTCTACTGATTCATTGTGCCAAATGAATTTATGTACTAATAGAATTGGTTTTAAAGTTTACACTGTAAAATATGCCAGTTAATTTATTAAACAACTAAACACAAAATCAACATATTCTGGGTTTTACTTGTTTCAAAAAGTTAATTATAAAACCTTTTAGAATCATTTAAAACCTGCATTATCTATGAACAATCAGTTCATAGATAATGAACTCATTTCATTAATAACTTTTATTTCTATGATAGCTTGTACAAGTTAAATCTGCCTGTCTCAACTCAAATCTAAATATTTTTGGCTCAGAAATGCACCTTTGTTACCTAACTTCCTGAACTATGTTGTAAGTATTTACAGTGCAGTGAAAAAGTATTTGCCCTCTTACCGATAGCCAAAGATAACTTCACACAAACTGTATTTATTACTAACTGGTTGGCAACATTTATCTGATGCATCAGTTTGTTGTTACACTTTGGACTCATTAGTCCACAGAATATTTTCCCAGGTTTTGAGGATCATTGAGGTTTTTTTTATGTCTTATCATCCTGAGGTGTTTGGACTTTTTAGTTTAATTTGTGTTTCTGTTCTGTGATCCCTTCTTTGTTCCATCTTAGTTTATGTCTTGTGTTAGTTTATATATTTTCTTTGTTTATCGTTTATGTCGGTTTCAGATTTTTCCTTTCAGTTTTCTCTGTTTTATTTCCCTCAGCCTGCCACTCTGCTCCCTTCCCCAGCTGCACCAACTTACCTGTGATGAGCTCTTCTGGTTCTCATCTCATTCTCCAGTTGCATTTATGTTTTATTCTTTGTTTCTTTTTTTATTGAAGACTTTGCTTTCCATTACGCTCTCGTTTGAGTCCTACTCAAACAAATGTGACATTTTGGAAAGGTTCTTTGTGGTGCTTTTGGTCAGCAGTGGTTCTGACCTTGGGATTCCTGTTGGAGGCCATTTTTGCTCAGTCTCTTTCTTATTGCTGAATCATAAAAACTGACCTGAGGCAAGGGAGGTCTGCAGCTTTAAATGTTGTTCTTTGTCTTTTTATGAGCCACTGGTTGAGTTCTGGATGTCCTCTTGGAGTCATTTTGGTGCTTTATTCTCCATTTGTGGATAATAGCTTCATTCACTGCAGTACCAAAGCCCTGGAAATGGTTTCCAGACTGATGTCAGAGACTTTGTCATATGTTCTTGAATATCTTTATTTTGGGTTATGATGTACGGTTTTCGAGATCTTTCAGCCTATTTTGTGATGTCAGGTTCTGCTTAAGTGATTTCTGGCAGTAATCTGCATGTGACTTGTAAAATAAAGGTGGGTAATCAGTGAATTTTTGATTTAACAAAGAGGAAAGTCACAATTTATCAAACCGTTTGATAAAAAGTGACTTTTTTCCTTACTAAATAAGATCTCATTTGAAAACAGTATGTTTTCCCAGGTTTGAAGAAAAATGTTTGATTATCTGAAACTTTAAAGTATTACAGATAAGTTAACACTTTTCACTGTATTTTATTAATCATGCTTCGACTGTTGACCGTTTGCGCGTGACGTCATTCTCCCCAGAACTCCGCCCACTCCGCCATGACAGACCAAAACAACCAAAACGCTCCTTTCAAGCTAGTCTGAAAACGGGCATCTGTTACCTAATATCGCTTCTATTTAGTTGATTTCACTTTAAAAATTGTCATAGGATGCTGCGTGGTCGGCTGCACAAACAGACAAGGATGAAAACCAAACTTGCCGTTTAACTTTTAATGAGTAAAGATACGCAGCTGTGAATAATGACTGTCAGTGTAATCCCGGAACACTTTTCACAAGGTAAGAAGACTAACGTTTATATACTTTATATGTATGTATGACTAGAACGATACAAAACATTGCGTTATGGAGAAGGTACGTGTCTAACCATTGGTAACCATGGAGACAGTGCCGCACCGTCATGTAGCCTAGCATGTATGCAAAAAACTGGTTAGCATCTCCTCTTTTGGACGTTTTTATGTTGCTCCGGTGTAAAGGGAAACTCTGTTTATGACATAGTGACATCATGTG
Source organism: Poecilia latipinna (assembly GCF_001443285.1). Lineage (NCBI taxonomy): Eukaryota > Metazoa > Chordata > Actinopteri > Cyprinodontiformes > Poeciliidae > Poecilia > Poecilia latipinna. Next base: position 186,831 of record NW_015113693.1, on the reverse strand, counting down.
GTGTGAATTCAGGCGAAGTCAGTAACTTGATCACCACGTCAGGAGAGAGGAGGTATGGGTCGGTTTCTAAGCTAGCCGTTTCAAACTTTTGTAAATTCCGCCGTCTATGAGCTTCAACCAGGTGACTTACGTTCAGAGACAAATTAGCGTGACTGGAACAAGTAGAAGCCATGAATAAACTGGTAAAAACAACTTGGGTAAAGTATTTCAGCCGCTCTGTTCAATACTCTCGTCCCTCACTTCCGGCGTCCATCATGGCGCCTCCAATGATTTCGTGACGTAGTTGCAAAGGGTCAGTAGCGTAACGTGCTCTCTCAGTCACCTTCCCAGACTGGACCCCATCAGATCCAAGCAAACTTTCTGGTTTCATTATCTTCTTTTAAACTTTGCATTGACCCATGACTAAGCAGCTCATGTATAAAAGTAATTTCTTCAGACCTGTTTAGCAGTAAGGTATCATGAATATGTTTTCTTCTGCTGACACAAATCATAACAGCTGCATAATCTATTCACTATTTTAATGCTGAAGACATACGCAGGCAGATTTGTTTGCCTCTGTGCACATCCAGCATGCATTTCTCTGTTCGGAGTGAATCGTCAAGCTGAACTGCAGCTTCATATTTCGTCCCTGTAACGACTCGTGCCAGAGCTGATGCTATGATTGCCACTGAGGCATCGAGAAGATAAGTGGGGTAAAAGTCTCTGCATAATTCATGGCGCCATTAAAAGCAAAAAGTGCCACAACATTTACCAGGCAAAAGTAAAAACATTACCGCCCATCTGCTGTTATGGTAAATCGATACTCAAGTAAGTGTAATAATCTAATAAAAACATGAGCGCAGAGCCTGAAGAGTGCGGCGTGTGTAGGAGGGGATGCACTGGGGAACAATTTGCTACATACCTTCTTCCATGTTGGCTGGAAAGGAAATATTAATAGGAAACTAATTACCTTAAATAACTTCCACTACTTTAGGTAAAACACTTTCTCTCTATGTCTGAGAGCCGTACTTCCTTTGGCAGTTATAAAACTAACTCCTCCCACTAATTGTTACTTTCAGTGGCAGGTTTTCATTTGGAGTCTGCATGAGAGGAGGCGTTTTAGCCTTAATAAATAAATCCAGCTAAAAACACTCCTTTCTGATGGTTTTCAAACTTTCACATAGTAACTTTAGACCAGGGGTGTCCAAACTGCGGCCCGGGGGCAATTTGTGGCCGTTGGGTCACTTTGTGCGGACCCCAGCTGCAATTCGAAAATGGTGCAAATTTGGTCAGTTGATGCGGATGGAGACTTTTAATTTGTAATTTTCTTACAATGGAAAATGTAAAGTACAACACAAAGTGTTTGTCTTTTTATAGCCAAGTTTCAGCAAAAGGTAAAACCGTGTTTATTCAGAGACGTTAAGTGAAATGATGCAGCTTTTATTCAACATGACTATATATTAGTGATGGGTAGGTGAGGCGTCATGTATCGTTTCGACACATAGCACAACTGCGTCGATACTGTGTCACTTAATAGTGACACCTGCTGAACATTAAAAATTCCTACAGGCATCGTAGTGATTTGATGACCTAGTCCATACAATAAGATTTAAGTCTTTGTATTTTATTGAATATTATATATTGTATTATGTTATATCTTCAGTTAAAATTTAAATATATTTTATATACAGTCAATAAATAATGTGAACATGTACTATAAAGTGAAATTTTAAGTGAATGTGTTTGGAATGAGGATGCATGGACTGTTTCTTTTTCCACAAATCTTTATTTAAAAAAAGTTTTTACAACATTTTGAAATTTAGCCTGTTACGCTTTTCTGACAAAACTTCTCCTGCTAATTAAAAAAATTAAGTAAACATTACATTTACAGCGAATCTTTGTTTTTCTTAGAGGTTGCATTCCGAAAATAACCCGTGATAGGTGAAATCCGTGAAGTAGTTACCTTTAGTTTTTACAATTATTACACAGCATAATTAAATACTCTACATTGAAACCAAAGAACAAAACCTGTTTTCAGATCAGCGTATGTGTGTGTGCATCAGTCCGGCCTTAATGTGACGAGGGGTCATGGCATTAAAGCGTCTCCTCCAAGCTGCCCTGCGAGATTCACAGCTGTATCTACAGCAGAGCGATGGATCTTGTCAAGCCTCCGGTCGGGTTTTGCTGCCTCTGGCCACAGTTTTTTTCCAGCAGGCATCAAAGTTTCAGTTTCCATCTCCTGAATGGCCAATATGTATACCATAATGTCTTTGACACTCAGGTAGAGAAGAAGCGCGGAGACTGTTTTTACCAATCATACGGTAAACTAAGAGTCAATTTCAGCTGAATTTGGATTCAGATAGATCAAGTAGAAACTGACAAGAACC
>NW_015113693.1:83200-181733 GCF_001443285.1 Poecilia latipinna | reverse complement strand
TTTCAGTTTCCATCTCCTCAATGGCCAATCTGTATTAAAAACCATAACTTTATTAGCACTCAGGTAGAGAAGAAGTGCGGAGACTGTTTTTACCAATCATACGGTCAATCAGGACGCAGAACACTGTGGGGGAAAACTGCACAAAAAAATCTGCGAAGCAGCGATACCGTGAAAAGTGAACCGCGTTACAGCGAGGGATCACTGTATATGAAATAATTTATAAAAAGCAACTGAGTAATTTGTGGAATGGCTGTAGCCTATATCTGAGTTTATTCTAGGTGTATCTGGGACTTCATTCTCATGCATTAGTAATGCATTAGTAATGCATCATAATGCCTCAACATTGAAAAGGTGGATTTATTTAAACAAGACAGTCAAACATATGCGACACTTAACCTGCAGAACATAATATGAAAGTAAACTAAGAGTCCATTTCAGCTGAATTTGGATTCAGATAGATCAAGTAGAAACTGACAAGAACCGGATGAAACAACAAAAATGAAAACATTTATTTTCCAATATAAGATCTAAATGGTCCCACTGTGCAGAAACCTTTCCTTTGAAGCTGCTCCATAGTTGACACTGTACTGTAAAAGATCAAGAATTTGTTTGGCAAATGCATTTGACAGATTAACAGATTCGCTTCCTTATAAACACAGTTTGGCGCGTTAATGTCATTTCAGAATGACGGTTCCTGTATCGGTCATGTGACTTGCTGAAACCAATACGCGCACCGACACGGGTTTTGGTCTGTGGGCTTGACACATGCGCCGACGCATCGGTGTTGCATCACTACTAAATATAGAAAACGTTTTGAAAGAAAGCGACATAAATCCTGTTCTTATTACTGAAAATAAGTTCTTTTAAACGGCAACCGTGCAAAATCTACGACGGCATTTTAGGGTCACTGTAGATAAAAAAAATTTAATTAGTAGTAAATTTCCACCCAAAAAACTGAGAAATTTTGAGAGTAATATTTGACATTTTATACAAAAAACATGAAAATTTTGTAGTTTAAAAAGTCAAAATTTTTATAAATTTTTTTCTAGCAATTTCCTGGGGTTCATCTGACATGAGTTTTTTTGTGGAAATTTATAAGAAAAACAATAAAATAATAAATTTAGCTACTTTATTTGCTTGATTTTAGTTTTTTTTTTATGTGACTTTTAGAAATTGTGGAGTTGTACTTTTTTATTACTTTAGTACAAAAAAGTTTTTAGTATTACTTTAGACCAAAATTTAGCGTTCAACTTTTAATATCGGAGCGAGACGTAGAGAAACTCCTGGTAAATTATCAACTGTAGAACAAATTTAGAAAGTACCATCTACTTAAAAACCCAGAGGAAGAATCAACATCTGGAACCAACATTTAGTTTTATCAGAACAAGAATCCAGAGAAACACTGACTAGTTTATAAATTATGGACTGCTTCTTCTTATTAAACATGGGAACCAACACTTTTACCTTTTTGTCTTTCTTTTGGTTCTGTTTGTATTTCATCTGATTTATGTAAAACTCTTTGAACTGCCCTGTTGCTGAAAATGTGCTACATAAATAAACTACTTTACCTGTCAGAGGGGCTACATTTAAATGAGCAGATATTATTTTGTAAAAATGAAAAGCACATATTATTTTCAGTCAACTAAACATTTATGCTCTGGTTTGTGTTTTTCTCACATAAGATCCCAAAAACTTACCCTGAAATTAGAAGTTGTGATGGTATAAAATGTTTAAAAGTTCAAGGCGCAGCTTTCGGAAGGAAAACACTTCATGTTTTATTAAAAAAAAAAAAAAAGACAAGAATAATGGATATCAATAATTCACCAACATAGTAAGATACTGTCTATCTTCCAGAAATAAAACGCAGCTGGATCGCTGTTGTGTTTGTCGTAAACTCTCCATGCCAGTGAGCGTTTCTGTGGGAGTTTAGCTTTCATTTCGTCTCTCATCATATCAGAGATGCCAAGGCGTCGTCTTTACTTTGTTTCCTTCCAGGACTGCAGACTGCAGCAGCATTAAACGCCCCATTCTCTTGTTGGCATCAAAGGAAAAAAACAAAAAAAACAACAGAAAAAGGCTTTTGCACTCTTCCCGGTTCCTCGACGCGGCCCCCAGACTGTGACACCTCTGCTTCACAGCAGAGTTTATGTTGTGTCAAGTTCCCCACAGACTCTGCAGTCTGTCTTGGGCCAGAGGAGCCAGGGGAATCCCTGGAGAAACACACAGCTGGGAGGTTTATTGAAACTGAAGGCAAAGACAGCGCCGGGAAGAGGAGACGATTGTTCAGGCGCGGCGAAACTGTGGAGAGCGACTGTACCGACGCCGAGCGAAGGGAGCAGAGCATCTTCTGGGAGGGTGCTGCAGTCGTCAAACAGATCAAACTCTCCTCCTCGTTCTACCAAACAGAAGGGGCTGACACTCCTGGGAGGGATTTGTGTTATTAAATCCACCTCCAGTAGATTACAGGTTTGTCCTGCTGAAGGGGATAAAACTGGGTTTTTAAAAATTCCATCGTTGCTCGTTTGAAATGACACGAAAACATAAATGTGTTTGCCTCTAGCACTTCACTCTTAGTGCATATTAATGATCTCAGTTGTGCTGCACAAACATTGTTGGGTCACAGGACTTCACATGAATAACAGCCTGTTTAAATACAGGAAAGTGAGGACTGAGTTAGGTTCTGTAAAGTTATTTTCAGTGAGGGTCTCTTGTGCAAAGTTTGTAGAAAGGAGAGCAATTGTGCCTCTGTGCAAAAAAACCAAATAAAAGATATCTTTGTGTTTTTTTAACTTTGTGCTTTATAAAATGAAATTACGATTGTTTTGACACCTGATAATCTGATAGATTTGGTTAAGATTGCAGTATTTGCTAGATTTTCAGTTGCTGTGTTGTGCTGCTCTGTGTCAATATATCCAAACCATTTGAGTAACTTGTTCCCCTCCTCGCCTGTGGGGGCGCTGCACCAAGAACCGCTGAAGAAAACGACACAAAACCCTCTAGAGAGGAAACTGAGCACAACTTTCCTCTTAGTGAAATGGTGTCAGATTTTAGCAGTTGTAGGATTTCTCTTTTGTGTTTGGTAAAAAAAAAAAACACGAGCCATTTCTTCTGCTAGCCCTAGAGTGGTGTGTTTGTTTTGGTTGTTTTTACCCAGAATGCCCTGCGCTGTAGTCCACTTCCTGCTTTTGGAGTGCTCTCCGGTCTGGTTTGTGTTCACATATGCATCCGATCCTCATCAGAGTTCACTCTAACCGAACTGAGACGAAGGTTTATAAGGGCCAGAGTTTGATTTTTTTAATTCACATCAGAGTTTGATTACGCATTCACACCTCAACAAATGAACTTTGACCTCCTAAACAAACAAAGCGAAGTTGAATTACGGCAGATCAAACAGAACTGGTGTGAATGAATCTTAAAAAAAATACATTTTCTCCCTTTTCATGTTAATTTCAATCTGAGGTTGATTATTTTAACACTACTGCCTCCCAGTTCGTACCACCCTGGGTGTAGAACCAAATCACATCAAAAATTGCAGAACTTCTCTTCAAAAGAATTAACTTTTTTCGTCACCTTTCAACCGTATTTTCTCTCTAGCATCTTAAGAAAATCAAAAACCTACTGAAGCTCTCTCAACTTTTCCAGCTTCATCACATGCCGGCCTCTGAACATTGAGACGTCTCATGGGTGGGAGGTTCTCCAGAGACCAGAGTACAAGCCAAGGACAATTACATTCAAGAAAATGACTTCACAGCGTCCCCTCAGATATTTCAAAGTCAATCTACCAGCTGTAGGGCCCAAACGTTTTATCTAAACATATTAAATTTATGGTTATGGTCCACGGCTGATGCAATGCTTATGACACAAATCCCTTGAAGTTGTTTTGTAATGCGGCCTCCAAAGTGGACATCTGTGAAAGTCTGTGCAGATTCGCCTCACCTCAGGGGCTTCCAAATACGTTATAATACGGAGCAGGATAAAAACATGCGAGGCAAAGCACTCCAGCTCCATTATGTCGGCCTTTTCAGAGAAAAAGAGCGGAAATGGGAGGCCGGAGAAACGTTTCCGTCCGTCTTCCATGGGAAATATCTGCCTGCGTTTGTCTGACTGCATCACACATCACCTATTTGGCACATTCACAACATTAATAAAAATAGCAGTGCAGGTTACTGTGCAATTATGCTAATGTAACATGACAGACCATTTGATCCATTAAAGCAGCTGCCACGCTCTAGTGATTAGGGGATGTATTAATGTTTTGCTGGTTTTGTTAAAACAATATGAGCTTTTTTTTTCCTTTTAATGAGTTACTCAGATAATTTGTCTCCTGTTATTTAAGATTAGAGTGATGATTATCATCCCATCACAACAAAACAATGAAACTTTATAGGTTTATGCTAAAACAAAGCAACTAAATGTAGATAGTAAGGAAACAATTCTCTCCAGTCTTGTTACAAAAAGCAGGAATTTCTCCTGGTCCAAAATGTAATATATTGAGAAAAATTAAATGAAACTCATTTTTCACAATAAAACTTGCAGCAGTAACTCGTATGAGACGTCATTCGTCACTTTGACCTTGTTAGCTTGTTTCCCGTTTAGTTTGAAGCGATTTTTCTGCAGGATGAAATCACAACAGTGAATTAAAGCGGCATATGTTTCTAATTGCTGAATAACTTCTTATGGCTGGCGGAAAATTGAGGGAAGCGGTGAAATAATTAGCCTGTCAGTCACCGAGGTGCGAGGGCAACACGTCTCAATTTTGACAGACCTGAAGACGTTGCAGTCGTCCACCGCGTGTTTTCACCTGCATGAGGCTCTGATTTAAAAAAAAAACCCAAAACATTTTATGTTAAGTTATAACAACCCAAACTGACGTTGCTACCAGAAACAGGCAACAGCTGGATGCTTTAAAGCAATTAAATCCTGCGGTTGGTTAGAAGAAAGCACCGTTCTATTTAGTTTCTTTCCTCAAAAACAATTCAAAGCAGATTTTTTTTTTTTGACTTTATGAAACAGAGCAGCTTACCTTCACAGGAATTAAAGGTCAGTCCATTTTCTTTTCTTGCAGAAAACAATTTTAATTCATTTTTCCTCACCAGACCAATAAATATCTGAACTAAATCATCTAGTTTAAGTGACTGCTGAAGCCTCGATACCTCGTCTGTAACCAGAGCTGCTCAAAATGCAGAAATTAGTTTTCATCCCTGGTAAAGATGTGTAGAAAGCCTCAAAATAAATTCTCGTTTCATTGTTGTAGCGTCGTCTCCCGGTGAATAAGTTTGAAAAACTCGGCCTTTAAATGGAGTGTTTTTAACCATGTTAAGAAAATCACAAAATCATGGCATCAGAATTACCCTCAGGAGAACCGAACCCACAGCATTACAGATCCTCCACCGTACTTGGAAGTGTGTATCAGCTGCTTTTCCAACAGTCGCCACCTTTTTGTTTCTCCTTAAACCTGTGAAGTCCTTGTTGCTACACTGCAAAACAAAATCTTACCAGGGAATTTTTCTCTAGTTTCTAGTGCAAATATCTCAGTACACATGAAATAAGACAAAACTAACTTAAAAGTAGATATAGAGGCTTGTTTTAAGTAAATAATTCCTTAATATTGTTGAAAAGGATCTACTTCCTCTGACGCTGTTGCCTAGCAACCCCAGCCAAGCCGTTACCTAGCAACCCAGTTCTAGTTCCACTGGCAGGTTATTTCACTTATACCAAGACATTTTTCCCAGTTAATTTATCTGCCAATGGAACAAATACTTTTTTCATCAACATTAAGGGATTATTTCCTTAATACAAGTGCGTGTATCTTGTTGAAAAGTTTTTTTTTAAAGTTAGGCTGTCTCTAAGACATCTGCACTAGAAACTAGACCAAAGATACATGGTAAGATTTTGTGTTTTTACAGTGAGGTCCAATTTAAACGGACAGTTTCCTCAAATAGTCTGATGTGAAAGTTTAACTTGGACCAAACAACCAGGCTCTGGTCCATCTGGAAACTCAATTTCTCATTTATAACATAACATAAATACACACAAAAAAATGCAAAGAAATCCACGTTTGCATGACTCTGGGGTTTCACTTGCATTTGTTTTGATTCTGAGGAAACCAGCTGACAGATGGATTTAGGTTTGTGATCCTACGATCCTAGCCAATGGTTGAGCCAGATTTTTTAATGTTTGATGTGAAAAGGCTCCTGTTCTCATCTGACCACATGGTTCCAGTTAAAGTCCCAGCAGAGGGAAGCAAATTTCACATCAGTGATGGTTGGATTAATCTGTGTCGTATTTCTAAGCCTGCAAGACTGAACATCATGGAACACAAATTATAAATCAACAAAGTTAAAATGACAAATTCTACAATGACTTCAGTTGTATTTATTGTAAATTGATTGCCAGGGCTGCCACTTATTTTTGTATTTTTCTCAGTTTTTCATGGTGATGTTGGTACCGCAATGAAAATTTTATTTACTTTAAGGCTTTTGCACATCTTTACCAGAGGAAACTAGAAATATGTTCATGTCTATATTATTTGATTCTTGATTGAGAATCACATGTTGGCTAAAATTTAAGCAGTATGCATTGTTCTTCCAAACGTAAGAATATTGATAACTGTTATTGTCACAGATGATAACAGCTCATCTCAGGCTGTAATATTAAAATCTTTATCTGAAACATTCAGATAAAAATATCCCTGAGAAACGAAACCCTGATTTTTAAATCCTCTTCGTTTCTCATTGGGTCAACTCTCCGATCTGTTGATACGATCACATAATTACAGGGGCATATCAGTAAATTAGAATGTTGCTGAAAAGTTAATTTATTTCATTTACTCAATTAAAAAATGAAACTTAGGTTTTATATTGAATAATTACACTCAGTGGGATATAGTGTAAGCATTTGACTGTTGCTTTTCATGGTTACGGCCCCCAGCTAATGAAAACCAAAAATTCTGTTTCTTATTCAAAAATGGATGTTAGACCGATGAGAACTGGACTTTAACCGCAGTATCTTGGTCTGGGCTCCTTTTGCATGAATTACAGCATCAGTTAAGCGTGACCTGGAGGTGATCAGCCTGTGGTTCTGAAGAGATGTTCATGTTTATGAGCAAGACTAATAAAGGCCGTCCTGTTGCTTGAACACCATTTTCTTCTGGATTTCTTCCTTCCACTCAACTTTCCATTAATAAATGATTGGAGTATTGGACTTTTCCCTTTGGATCTGTGGCCTACAACATGCTCCGTTTTAACCTCCTTCTTTGCTGGTTTCATTATTTACATGTTCAAAAAGCTAAATTTGCGGATTTCATTAGCTGTAAGCCATAATTACAAAAATGCTTGACATATATCTCTCTGTGTAATGAATCTATGTACGGACTTGAGTTGACCTTCTAAAAATATACCATTGTTGTTGATATTCTGATATTTTTTGCACCTGTAAACGTTAAAAAAAATTCCGAATCTACCAGAAGCAATCAGTTATTTCACCGAAGCAGATGGGAATTCACAGATCTTTAAAGATATTTTAGAGCAAAGAGTACACTGGCATTGAAGATGTTCTTTTCAAAACCTCTATGGCAGAAATCCATCACTTATATTAGACATACAAATGTCCCATTTTAGCATCATCATCATTATTACTATGACCTCTTATGTCCTGTTACAGTTAGTAAAGGTTTTTTTTTTCCAGATAACATAAAAAACTGAAAGCTTATGCTTCTGAAAGTACATTGTTAGCTAAAAACACTATTTCCAAGGGAGGGGTGCAAAAAAAGCCACAAATGTGTCGACGGAGCTCTGGACTGAATGGTCACCAGTTCAATTTGAGCTCAATTGCAACAAACATTTAGTTCCTGTTTAACAATGTAAGCATATATTTTATTGTCTTCAATCTTTCTTTCATTCATAATCACCAGAACAGTAACCTGACAAAAAAAAACAAACAAAAAACAACAAATGATCATGGGAGAAGCAAGCTGACTAATTTCAGACTAAACCGCCTTCATAGAAATGTTTATTTTCCAGAACCAGTAGCGTCTGTGACCATGTATGGGGGAATGACTAAAAGCCTGTCTGAACAGCGTTACAAAACAGATGGCCCCTATCATTACCAGGGTGACTAATGGCTAAACCACAAACCATACATTCAATCCAGGTTTAGCGCAGGAGGGACTTCATAACGTCTCAGTTCTTACTCGTGTGGTTGCCATATTGACCCGCCACAACCCAATATATGATGGATTTATTTCACACGTAATGACACATGGCTAGACAACTGTACACATTATATCAAACTAACAAAAATAAAGTAATACAGAGTTGAAACGCAAGAAGCGTAAATGGCATTTAACATATGAAAGTTACACTGTAAAAATGTGGATCTTACAATTGTCATACAACCAGACATTATTTATTAATATACTGTACATTTTTCACTCACTCCAATCATCCTTATATGGATGCATAATCCCTTTTCTTGAATGCTGCTGAAGATGTCTAATCATCATCATGGCAGCATTTTGCTGCATGAGAACAGAGGTCGTATCAAATTCCAGCCTAAAAGCAATCATCCGGTTACTGATCGGATTCAAATAACACAATGTCGATACTTTATTTTTATCCATACAGGATTAATTTATCATATTGGTGAAACAGCATTTTTACCATCATACGGCGCTGGTATTTAAGTGTCAGAATTTACCAGTTCAAATACCACATAGCTGGCTTTTACAAAATACATAATACACTCTCAAAACACAAAAAAGTTTGTAATGATTATTATTACTCAAACAACAGATGAAAATTTGTCAAACGGAGATCTGCGTTTGCCGTTCTACAACCTAAATGGTCACGAAAGCCAATTGAAAGATTCACAATGAGTGTTGCAATTGAGCCCTTATGTTTCTGAGAAGTAGCCAAATTTAAAACATAACAAACGTCCACCTGTCACCACCCCTGATTATTCACAAAGAAGAAACAAACTATACCGGCTTATACATCCGTCCCAAAATATGTCTGCATTGGAGTCTGCAATGATACATATTTAGATGAAAATATATTTATATTATTTGTGGATTTTTCACAGTAGTTTGTACTGCACTGTACCTTTTTGTCCATCTATTATGCCTACATAATTTTCACCTTGAGGGAGTCTGTTGAGTCACTTGAGAGAGTGTTTCTCATGTATTTCTTTTTTTTGTGGAAGAAAAATGTCTCTTGTATTTTACTCTGAAACATCTCCATTCTGCAGTGTGGTAAGTGCTGTGCGTATCTTTCGTCTCTGCTGGCCAACAACAATTGGGGAACTGAATTACTCTGACAGACTAGTTTGTCTCTTTTTTCCTACGAGAATACAGCTTGTAGAAACTGCAAAAAACATTTGCTTTGGCACAGATTTACATTGTAGCAATGGTCACTCCTTGATCTCCATGGCCATGGTCGCTTCTACAAACACAGTTGGGCCATTGTGGTAATCCTTGGCTCAGTACACCGTCACGGATAAGTCTATGTGTTTGTGTATTGCCGTGTCAGTCTATCCTCTCTCCTGGTGTAAAGTCAATGCGCTCTAGTGTCTTATCATTCCACACGTTAACCCGACATCAATTCCCTCTCTGTCTTTGAGTCCTGCCCGCTCTCCCTCTCTTCACTCGCTTTTGTTTTTAGATCTGGGTCTCTTGGACGTTTTCCTTGGAGCTCCCCTTGAAGAGCAGTGGCTCCATTTGGGGGTTCTGGTTTTGGCCCATGAAACCCTTGATCGATCCATGTAAGCCCATAGTTGGCATGGGGAGAGACATCGGCAGCGGTGGGGACATGGAGCTGGTGTTGGTGCCGTTGCCTGATGCAGAGAGCAAATTTGATGTAGAGATTGGGACTGGTGTGCAGGAGATGGGGTTGTCCTGGCCGTGCTGGTTCTTGCTGTTGAGGATTCCACCTGGTCCCATCCCCTCAGTGATGCTGAGACCCATCACATTGTTGTTGAAATGATGTGTCTTGTAGTAATGGTTTAGGGTATCCGTGCGACCGATGTTGGGAAGGTTGACTACTTCCGGGTGATGTATTCTCAAGGTTCCCTCCGTACCAGTCCCAGAATTTATCGTCGAACCGCCAGAGATGCCACTTCCAGCCCCAGCTCCAATTTCATCCTCGACGTTGACAATCTCAATCGCTCTGGCAGGGCCGTGGTGTTTGTGTAGTTGGTGTTGCTTACGGAGTTTGTAGAAGACCACCAACATCACAGCTGCCATAAAAGTAATGGCAACGAAGCAACCAATGATGATCTTGGTTGTTTTCATTACATCGTCCAGGCCTGGAATGTTGGTTACATCCATTAGAGACACAGTCACTGAATTTTCAGTAGTTCTGGGTGACAGTGGCGACAGAGTAGACAGAGATGGCGATATAGTGCTGCTAGATAGACCGTCTATCCCTCCATGACCAGGAGGCTTGGGGGAACCAACAAAGGTCTCATTCACATACTGTCTTGCTGAGTTCTCGTCATCTCTTGGCTCCACCGACTCAACTGTGACAGTGGTGAAATAGCTGTAGCTGTTAAGAGGATCAGAAGCAGAGACGTTGAGCACAGCGGTTGCAGTGGTATTCCCAGCGGAGTTGGTTACCATGCAGGTATACTGCCCAGTGTCCTGCACGGTCACATTCGTGAAGTTCAGTGTTCCGTCATGAAGAACTGAGATCCTAACTCGGTATGATCCGTGTGTCATCAGTGTGCCGTTTGGGGTGAACCAGTTCACAGAGGTCATAGAGGTTCCGGTACGGCATTTGAGCTCTGCGGCCATGCCTTCGGTGACATTCAGATCAGTGGGCGGCTCCACAATCACAGGAGCATAGCAGACAAAGTGGGTCTGATCCAGTTCCCCAATGTACTTCCCTTTCAGACCTGGCGGGGCATGGCAACGAGCACAACACGTGGTGTTGCTGGGAACTGTCTCTTTAAGCCACCAGCTGAGCCACAGGACATCACAGTTGCAAACCCAGGGATTATGGTTGAGGTGTACCCTCTCCAACTGGTGCAAAGGGGTGAACAGATCATGGGGCAGAGAATGCAGAGAATTGTGGGAAAGGTTGAGCTCCTCCAAGTTCTTGAGGTCGTCAAAAGCATTGCGTTCAATGATGGTCACTCTGGAGTGCATCAGCCAAAGCTTTCGAAGTGACACCAGTCCCTGAAATGATCCAGGACGGACAATCCCCAGCTGATTCCCTGATAACTCCAACTCCTCAAGTCGAACAAGTGGGGTAAGGTTAGGGATGTCCTTCAAGCCGCACATGCCGAGATTCAAAAAACGCAGATTTACCAGACCTTCGAAGGCAGCCTCTGAGATGAAACCCAACTTCCTGAGTTCCCCCAGATCCAGACGTCTTAATGAGGGAACGCGGTTAAAAGCAAAGGCTGGCAGTGTCTCAATAGGGTTGTTTCGTAGCCATAGTTCTCTTAGTTTGCTGAGGTACTCAAAAGCTTGAGTTGGTACCACTGTAAGACGGTTGTCAAAAAGCTCCAACGTGTTGAGGTTGGGGAGGCCATTGAAAGCTCCCACCTCAATCTGCCGGATGTGGTTCTTGGAGAGCTGGAGAATTTCTAGATGCCGCAGATGCTTGAATGTGTCAGACTTGATCACCTTGTGTAAACAAAGAAGACAAAAAGGGAGACATGGTGCAACATCAGAATTAATTAAATCAAAACCCGTCATTTGATTCTTTGACTTTTGAAGGTCAAACCATGTTTACCTGAATTGAGTTCTCTTGTAGATTGAGGTATCTTGTGTTTTCTGAAATGCTGTCTGGGATTTGATCCAAATTCTTCCTTGTACAGATGACCCGGCTCGCCTGGTTGGAGCAGGTGCAGGGGTTGGGGCACGGCGGTGCCGCCTCTGTCAGCTGGGGTCCATGGTGGTGAAACCACAACAGGAGCTGGACCAGCCAGAGGAGGGGGGAAGGGGTGCAGGGGCTGGTCACCATGACAAGACGCATGGCAACTGAGTCATGACCCACCCCTAGTTCTGGAATATTGATTAGTCACCTCCAAAAGGGTAGGTTAAGTGCTTCTCTCGACATTCATGGTTTTAACTGACTTTTTTTGTGTTGAAGAGTCAAAAACTTGAACTGTTACAGTAACGATTGGTAAGTAAAGCTACCTACTTAACTTTGCTCATACTGTCTTGGGAATCAGACTTGATTTTTCGATATTTCACTGAAAGAAGTCCTGCACTTCTGCTCCCATAACATTCACCAAAGTAGCTATCAAGTTAGGAGGGAGAGGTCCTTGAGAAGAGCCGTCACTGCGGGGGCTGTTGCTTCTTACTGTGGGAAGAAAGAGAAACGGAAAGAAAAGAGAGACAGTAAGTGCAGAGAACATCAGTATAGGTGCAACAATTTAAAAAGCCAGGCTTAAATCAATGCATATTATTTTTGGTGCCACAAACTGGGCTAGTGGTTTTCTTCATATGTTGAAACATCAAAGTCATGTTTTGTATTTCAACAAATCATCGAAGCCATAAGAGAATTTCAGGAGTTTTATTCAGGCATTGATCAGGCAGAGCTGACATTTTGGTTTGGTTTGATTCCATTTTCATCTCATGTCCTCCTGTTGTTGTTTTTTAATTTAATGTTTGAACAATTAAATAGTAGGTAAGGCCCTATTGTCATGTTGATATGTTACAACTAATTTGATTTGATAAAACAGGCATGCCCAAATCCAGTACTGTTTTGTAACTTTTACATGCATCCTGAATCAGACGTTTTGCTACCAGGACTAAATAACCTGCTGATGAGGGATTTCAACCATTTAATTTTGGTTTTGGACATCTAAAAGTTGCAGGATAGTAGCTCTCCAGGACTGGACTTGAACACCTGTTTTTAAAAAAATTAGCACCAATGTTTAATAAAATAAAACTCGTATTTTTTAATTTCAAACACATAATCCTGGCTTTCAAAAAGAGGCGACGTGAAGGACAAAAAAAATAAAGAATATTATAAAGAAAGCATTTTATGGCCTTTAAGCTCATAAAATTCATCCGTAAAATAGTTTGCCTGGAAAGAGTAGCAGTAAATTCATAAGGGGGCTGTTCCCACCCCCGTCCCCCCCTTTGTGGTGCCACTGCACACACTCATCAATCACTGGGCCTGAATATAGCAGTGGGAACAAGAAAATACACACTGTCACAGCTTCATTAATTACACTGGAGGGTAATGACTGATACCTGACAGCTGCTTTATAGCATATGTTGAATATTATGTGCTATAACAAAGATTTTCAAACAAAAATTGTAAAAATATTTTAAAAATTCAACATTTTTTTGCATTTAAAAAGGGAGGGTTTACAAATCTGCACTGTGTCATTGCCATTTGTGGTTAAAAGGGTGACGAAAACATTTTCAAACAGAAATGGATCAGCAGACTCTCTAAATTTAGAAATCCCTGGGCTGTTTGTGCCGTAATGATTCGATAGATAGAGTGCTCGTTGTTTACTCAAACACCTCATGCTTGACACTGTGACTTTAATGGTCACATGGCTGCAACGTCCGTGGAATAAAGTCAACAAGAAGGCGCTTGTATCCAAGAGCCGCTGGTTTTCATCATCCATGTTCCGTCTGAAAGAAGCGTGTTTGTGCCGCTGCTTCTAATTCCCTTAATAAACTGGGGTTCTTTCGTCAGCATCCATACATAGCCAGTTCTCAGCATCTGCTTTCCTGTGCAGCAGCGATGCATTCACTCCTAGGAACACGGTTGCTGTGGCAACCTGCTCACTCACCATCTTGTGTTTTTTACTGTCCAGTCGCCCTATTCAACGTTGCTGTGTTTAGCCGAGCCTGATGAGGCTTTGCAGAACAGACCAGCAGCACCTATTGGGTCCAAATCACCAGATATCTGCCTCAGTCCTGATCTGTTATCACGGAAGACCGAAAAAATGAGACTTCTGGTCAGATGGTGCCGATGCAGACGAGAAGTGGCTCTAAATCTGATCAGTCTGAACCTTGGCCTCCAGTAAGAGCAGAGGAAGCAGATCTGGCATCTCTATGAAGTCTGAGGTTGAAGTCAAGATGAGTCATTATTGAAATTATAGTTCTCAGAAGTGATAAAGCAGCGTTTATAAAAGCTCATATAGAAAAGCCTGATAAAAATAGGCCCTTTCAGACGCTGAGCACAGCCCACATCCTCTCTTTGACACACAGAAACGTACACCCATCCATAACTAATAACATTTCAACGTCACGCTATTAAATTGTTTTGTTATTAAGGTGTTATTTACATATTTTTCCACCTACTCTCCTCTAGTAATAATAACATCTAACACGGCTGAATGAAGGTAAAATGGCAAAATATCTCTTCAGATCAAGGGATCCAGGATGGCTGTTGTATTGTTACAGTGACTCATGAAAGCATCAAAACATTATTAATATTCAACCAGTTACAGATCACCAGCTTTCCCAGGGAAAAAAATCTGTTTGCTGACAATGTCAGGGCCGAACATAACACAGGTTTACAGGAACGGTTTATTTCTGGTGAGGCGTTTTAGCCGTCAGATTTTTGTGTAGAAAATCAAATCATTGTGAAATTCTTTGCAAGCGTCACACCTTCAACTAAAACCCTCGTCAGCCATGACAGCGAAGTTTAGACACATCCTCCAGGTCTCCTGTCTGGTGTATTTAAAAAATGACGATGTATTTTACGTTTTACAGGCCTGGCATTTTGGATGTTTCCAGAAATAATGCAATGTTTCTAAGCAACTTTCTATGTGGACTGCTAAGATGCAATTCGACCGATCACTGTGCTGTACAGGACAAACAGCCATGAACTTGTGCATTTCCTCTAAAGGAGACGAAGAGACACCAGTTAACCTGACATGCATGTTTCTGGACTGTGGGAGGAAGCTGGAGTACCCAGAGAGAAGCTAAATATTCAGAGGTGGAGCATCCAACTCTGTCACAACGTGGCCGTTATCGTGTCGTTTCCATGTCAACAGGGCACCGAGTTCAACTGTCCCAGGGGCCTCTCGTCTCCTAAATCCGGCCCTGTGGTCATTAGAGGCACAGACATGGTGGCATTACTGACACTCAGTATATTAAATAAAAACTGTTCCAAAATCCCCAATCAATGACAGTTTGTACCTGTTGGTTATAAAATAATGCTAAGAGTAGAAAATGGTAATAAAATAAATCCTTTTCTTCATAGAAACTCGTTCAGTTTTGTTATTTTTCTGTCTTTTGAACCAGAGGTCCCCTGGCAGAGGAGGAAACTGTATGGACACCTGTTGACTTGACCTGCCATCCTAAAATTTTCCACTCCACCAGAGCAGCAGCAGCAGCAGCAGCAGCAGCAGCAGCAGCACCCCTGATGTTCTTTAATATTTACATCACTCCTCAACTCAACTGAGGGCCATTAAAACCCGGCCTTCATCCTCAACCCCTGCGATTTTCTTCCCACTTTCACTCAGATGAATTCCCCTCCGTGGACTTAGCTGTTTTAACATGTCAAGAGCAGATTGCAACCATGTAGATATTGATTCTTCGATCTGATCCGAAGGCGAGCGCTGGGTCGTGAAAAGACAAATTAGCTCCAAGCTGCTGACCAACTACTCCAAACCCAATCACATCATCATAAGCATCTGGTTGCACTCAGAGCTTCTCCTTCAGGTCTGCAAAGAGGCAAATCAGAAAGAGGACAGACACACAGGGGCTCAGACCCACCAGTCACATATCATGTATTTACAAATGATGGAGAAGAGCACAAAGCTGCACAGGTGCAGCAGGGCCAACATCATCTACTGTAACTATGACAACGCTAGATTGATTCAGGACGTGGGAATCGAGGCAGGATGGGGCTCATTTCCACCAGCATCCACATAAAAAAATAACATTTTCTCTCATCTTTTGGCTGATGGCAACATTTTTCCCTCCTACACGGGAGGTGTGAAAATGGTGATAAAAATGCATCAACTTGACCGCTTCCTCCTGCAGTCCTCATCCTAATCTGCAATCTCACCTCATCATATAGCCGCCAGCTTGATATCTCCTTACAATAGCACAGAATGGCCTTATTCATCTGCAGCTGCGCTCACTGCACGGCGCACCTTCTCGGGGAACGCAATTGAAATTCTGAATAGGCCTAATTCTGCACATGCTGCATTACAAAATGGCTTGCATCCATTCTCTCTTCGGGGTAATGACAACACGACTGCACCCACTATATAAATATTCTGGATTTTTAAAATTGTTTTTCGTAGAAAAACAGGCCCGGTGCGCGTGTGTGCGGCTTACATAAGGGAGTGTATCATTTGATTACATTAGATGATCAAATCCTATTAATTATTTACCAAAAATGTTATGCATCTTTAACCTTTTCGGGTATTTTTCCCCCCCAGCTGATGACTGACTTCGGCATCCTCGCAGACAAACATGACAACACAACATGCCAACCATTTCAGCCCCTTTTCTACCTGTACGTCCAAGAAAAGCTTAAAACAGTACATACCTTTAATGTTCGGCGTCTGCATGCGGCGTAATGTCTGCGTCCCCTCTCTCCCTTTCGTGCCCCCTCTGCGATCGTGCCTTTCCCCCCCTCCACAACCTCGCTATCTGTCTCTCCTTGTCTCTCCCCTAAATTGATTCGCTTGTTTCCACGGCTGTGAGCTGGCTCTTGTTCTTGTAAGCTAGATCCGCAGCGCCAACGCAACGCAGGGGGGCTACAGTGCTGGCAGGTTAAAGATGAACACAATCCACACACACACGCACGGAACCGAGCAGGCGGGGTGGGGGGGGAGCGAGGGGTAAAAAACAGAGCGAGAGGGAGGGAGAGAGAAAGAAGAGATCAGATTACGGGCCGATGGAGAAAATGATGTTATAATTGTCACATTTAGGGAACGAGGTCGGGGACGAGCGCATCGATGCGTCTTATCCTTGGAGAGGAGCGCAGCGAACGCGACGGCGCCCGCCGGGCAGAGCGCTTTGCGTCCAGCATAAACGGCTCTTTACGCACATTCCGTATGTTTCCGACTGAATCCCACTAAGGCGTAATTGGAGCGGGGGATATGTGGCTGCGTCCGCCTGATGCTTGGAGCATTAATCAAGGAGAGACTCGCATAGAAAGGTTTTTATTTAACCATGCAGGTTCCTGCTGCAACATCAGCTCTGTGCATGTAACGAGCAGCTGTATGGTCATATTTATTAATATGACTCAGCAGCGCTGAGATATCGGTGGGACACTGTGAGTCAGTGTGTTTTCTGCGGAGAAGATGAGATTTTAGATTTCAGTAAACATTGTTTGGTTCTGGTTGGAGTTGTGTAAAAAATATATGCACGTTTCTTTTTCATATTTTTTTTTTACCAAAAACTAAACGTGACCAGGCAACACGTTGTTGTGCATAACTGTGAAATGGAAGAAACAACATATTTTTGCACAAATAGAAATCTGAACCCCCTAAATAAAACCCAGACTGGTTAAAGATGATTTACTTTGATTTAAATAAAGCTGTTTTGCATATAATGCAAAACTAATATCACCCTTAACTCACCATCCCCACGGGAAGGCATGGTAGTGGCAGCATTATGCTGTGTGAAGCTTTTCAGAGTTGATAAGATGGACAGAGCTCAAATGACATGGAAGCACCTGGAAACAAAAATAAAATGTTTTTTCCCAATTAAAAATCAGAGTAGGATGCTTCTACCCCGTCACCCCCTTTACTCTGACAGCCCTAAATAAAGCTCAGCATCCACAGAGTGAAGCTGAACGCTTCCAGAGGTCACTCATCAGATCTGCCATCAGATTTTTAATAATGGTATGCAGTAAATCACATGTGCTCTTTATGCTGCCTTCATGTGAAATATGCATTCTGTATTTATTTGCAGATAAATACAGATTGACATGAAGGTCATGAATTTTAAAATTCATGCAATTTGTGTACAGATTTTTAAAAAATGTTTTTAAATATAGAATTTAAAAAAAAATTATTTAAAAATTTCAAATTATGTATTTAAAAATGTCAAAATGTAATGTATTTGTTTTATATTTTTCCTGTGAGTACTTTATTTTTATTTTTTTTAGCTATTTTTACATTCAGTGGGTTATGTTTTGTTACTGTGCTTCTGTATCTAGTGAATTTTCCCCACTGTGAGATTAATAAAGGGCTTTTTTATTCTATTCTGTCCTAAAATCCAGGTGTGTTGCCAGATCCAGATTAGTAAAACAGATTTTACTGGCATCTGATTTTATCTCCAAATACTTGCAGCTGTTCTGCTGAGGCCTCGGTGGTCATGAAGACCAAGGATGGCAGCAGACGTGTCGTTCTCTCTCTGAGTCATCGCAGATATGGAGGAATAATATTCTGACACAGGAGGAGAACAAACGCAGGAGAAAGATCAGATGAGGAAAAACTCAACTGTTTGACCAAAATGGAGAAAATATGTGTGGAAGTTTTAAAGGTGACCTTATTATGCTTTCTGGAACAGGTCTGGTCTGTGGGCGAAAGAAACACATGTTTGTTACACTTTTTCCACAAAATCAAACTTTTGAGATGTTTTAAGGTGTCCTGTCACTTTAAATCCAAACTCAAAGTTTACACTTGCAGTAATACAACTATACGTCTTTGAAAAGCAGAGGTGGAGCCTCCTGCGCAACCACACGAAGCCAGCGAGTGATTTCTAGACATTTAGTTAACAAAAAAAAGCACTTTGTCTTTTTCAGCAGCCATTGTACAACGCATACAGCAGGAAAACCAGCTGACCAAACATGCTGGAGCTCAGCTTTGGTTGCTGGGTAATTTATCTGCTGATTTGTGACGTTACATTCCAGAAGTTTTTGAAACGGCTCATTTTCCGGAATCCGAAATACATTAACTTAACAAAAACTCAATAGGTGTGTGTGTGTGTGTGTGTGTGTGTGTGTGTGTGTGTGTGTGTGTGTGTGTGTGTTTTAACGCTTAGGATGTTTTATGAAGCAGCAGAAACCTAAAAATGTACAAAATGTGAATTTTGCAGAATAGGTCACCTTTAAGTTAAATTTATCTGCACATTTCAGCAACAAAGCAGTTCATACCATGAGGACATAAAACAGTAACCAGTTATTAAAACAATCCATAAACATTACATTTCGTCACACAAAATCTTACCAAGTAGTTTTCTCTTTCTTACTAAACTTGAAATAAGACAAAACTAATTTAAGTAACTTTTCAACAAGACATAGGAGCTTGTTTCAAGTAAATAATTCCTTAATCTAGATTAAAAAGTATATTTCCACCTGCAGATTATTCTTTCAGGACATTTTTTCCATTTTATAAGTGAAATAATCAGCCAGTTGATAGAACATTTTCATCATTATTAAGGCGTTATTGACTTAAACTCCTGTATCTTACTGAAAAGCTACTTGTTTTGTTTTATTTCATGTGTACTAAGATATTTGCCCTTGAAACTGGAACAAAAATACTTGGTAGTATTTTGTGAAAATTTGTTCCAGACTTGTGGAGCATAAAAACTGAATTCTGCTGAAAGTCCTAAACCCAACTGGGATCTGAGGCGAGTTTTTACAGACGCTGTCCTTTAAATCCGAACTATGATCCAACAAAGACCAGATGTAAACTAGAAGCTGGTAGAGACAAACCACAGAGAACGTAAAGCTGTGGTTCTACAAACTTTTACCTCAGGAGAAAACTGACGCGCTAAAACCCTTATTTTTATTTCAAACTTTAAAAACCATGCATCATTTTCCTTCCACTCTAAAATGATGCAATACTTCCTGCTGCTCTATCAGGCAATCCCAATAAAACGCACAGAAGATGTTCATAATGAATGCCCAGTGCTGGGACGAGCATGTTGGAACGGCCAGCCAAATCTTGCTAACTAATGATGTCTGCTTTCTGCAGACTTTGCATGTGTCCACCTCTACAGTAAACACAACGCTGTAAATAAACAAAGCCGCCGCTGCGTTTCCTTGTCATCAGCATCCAGACGCAAAAAAGAAAAAAGTCTGTCACCCTCGTGAGCTTTGCACATGACTAAAATAATAAACAACTTGTGTTGCTAAAGTGCAAACAGGAAGTGTTCTGTGAGATGCACTGTAAAACATTAGAAGGTTTAACTTGAAAATGAAATTTAAGTCAACAAAAAAATTATTTTGGTTTTAACTCATAAATTAAAGTTCATGAAGTTGATTTAACAACAAGAGACACGTTGTCTGAACCTTGTTTTTTAAGTTCATTAATCTTGAATTGTGAGTTTTTACTTAATGCTGCAATTTAAACCAAATAATTATTTCACAATATGCAAGAAAAAAAAACTGTCCTCACCCAGTTAAAGAGCCACATTTCTCTGTTATTTTACTCACAATATCAAGTTAAAATAACTATTTATTTTACTGTAGAATAATTTAACTTCTTGTTTCAAACTGCATAAACCAAATTTCTGATATGATGATGAATTTTATGAAACATCTGAATGAATTCAGTTCAGAAACATTTAGTGTGAACAGATCAACGTAACACACTTCCATCTCAGGAGACAGAAACACGCCGCTAAGCATTCTGGGAAATAGTTCCCACTCCTGTCTTTTTCTTCTTTCAGTTTTTTAAACTAAAATCTCTGTTTATTCAACTCTTAATAAAAAGTTAATACAACTTACTGCTGTAAGTTTATCTTTCACAAACTCACATTTAGGTTCAAAATATGAAACTCACTAAATTTATTTGACTTAAAGAGCAGAAGACAGACTCAACTCAATGTGAATCTCATGTTTTACAGTGTGCCATCAGCGGCTTCCTGCATGTTTTAATTAGCCAACAGAGACGGTTTGTGCCGTAAAGAGGTGCCACTCCTGCGTCAGAGCGCGGCCTTCCTCCCTGCTCTCTGCCATGTCTGACTCCACATGTGGACGGATCCTTTCGGGTTCGGGTCGTAGCTGGAAGGAGGAGAATCTTCCTTTTATAGCTTTTCATCCCAGTTTGTGAGTAAAAATAAATCTGTGCACATCTTTGCTCTGTCTCAGCACACACTAAAGGTCAAAGGAGCGAAAAGGCCAGTGATGCTTCAGAAAGACCCTGAAGATATGAACTCCCTCTCCTCCTCTGCACCCCCGCCCCTCTCTGTGAACGCCGTGGCGACCATTGTCCTCCATCCACTAGCTTTTGCTGAAAGCTGCACAGCAATGAGGTCTCTGTGCCTTTTTGCCTCTCTCTTCCTCTCCCCTCCCCCCTCTCACTCCTTTCCTCTCTCTTTCTCTCTATCTCTCCCCCTCTATTAAATTTCCAGTCACACAGTGGTGCAGAGGATATTCCTCCTTTCCCTCTTCTCCTACCCTCCTCCTCCTCTTTCCTTGTTCTCTCTCTCAGTCATGGTAAAAAAATCTTCACCTATATCCAGTTCTGGCCCAAACTGCCTTTCAGCGCTTTTTTTTTATCCCTTTCTGCCTCTCGTTTCGTCTGTCTGTACATCTTTTTGCCTTCCGCACCATTTAAAGCGATTCCATGCCAAACCCACCCTGCGCCTCGGCTCCCCTTCCTTCCCCTCTTTCCACTCTGTGTCCTCTCTGTGTCATTGCACATTGAATCTGATATCCCTCTTATGGATGTATGGCATGTTCGTGTGTGTGTGTGTGTGTGTGTGTGTGTGTGAGCAGTGGATAGGAGCAATGGAGAAGGGCATGCATTTGTGCACAGTAAATGACCAAACACTCGCTGCTGTATTGCTTGTGTCATCAGTACATCGAGGGTCTTGGAGTAGAAATATAGGGAAGACGACTAATCCCCCAATCCAGAGGATGAGTGCACTGCATTTCCAATACAAACCCAAACCCTATAAACTCTTAATGGTGTGTTAGGACGCCACAGGGGAGGAGAAGAGGAGGGTGATGTGGATTTGGCAGCAACATGCTAGCAACAAGACATATGTGGCATGCTGATAGCGCCAGAGAGGTGCAGCTCACACTGAGGAGAGGCTTTGGTTCCCGTCCATCAATCAGTGCGTTAGCTACACCCCCAATCCCAAATCGGGCGACGCACTTCAAAGACTACATCTTGCAGGAGGCGCTCATGGGGGGGGGGGGGGGTTAAGCTCTATTTAACGGCTCTGACCTCCTAATTGGGATTCTGAACTAAGTGATTTTTTTTTTGGAGGCTATATTTAGCGTTTCAGTTGAAAACGTTGGGTTGACTTATGTCCAAGAGAATAAAAGAGATACAAGAGAGAGCTTCAACTTATTCACAGTGACATCCGTTAGTGTGTGTGTGCGCGTGTGTGTGTGTGTGTGACAGAGAGAGTGGAGAGGAGAGAAAATAGAGTGAAAAATCCGAGTGTCACAGTATCTTAGCAACTGCCTCCATCTCCTTGGAGACGAGAGCTGACATCATTTCCTGTCTACGAGAACTCACTGAGTTTGTACACGGTGTGTTTGTGCACATGGCTGTATACGCCGGGCTGCGTGGGTGTTTGTACGTGAGCCAGGGTTTCCAAGTAAATATGCAGATGTGTGTGCGGCCTTCTGCACGGAGACGGAGAGCCGAGAGCTTCCTGGAGTTCAGGAGAAAGTCCGCTAACCGCTAAAAAAAACAAAAAAAACAACAGAAACTGTTGTGTGTAACTGTTGGCCCTGTGACGTGTTTTCCAGGAATCGCCTCGGTTGGAGAGATCTTTCTTTGGTCAGAAAGATCTCCGTTTCATTTTTCTCACCGCTTCCACTCACATTTTAAAGAAAACCTAATATGATGGATGTGTTTCATATTCGGGCTTCGATTGGAAAAATTCTGGAAAGTTGGTCCGTTTCTGAGGATTTCTTGTTTGTGCTCAGGTCAGCCATTACAGGAGGCGCTGCGTTGAGCGGAGACAAAGCGTTGACTGCCATCTTGTGGACAGAATGGGTAACTGCAGCCTTGTTTCCTGTATTTCCCAGGGCTCATCCAGTTTTCCACAAATTTAAACAAATCCAAAAACCAAGACTTAAATAGAGAGCTATTAGTGCTGTGATTTTTTTCTGTCCAAGCTGGGAAAAATCCTCCCCACAGCATGACACTGCCACCACCATGTTTCACAGTGGGGCTGTTAATTTTCTGTAAAAGAGCTTAACTGTTTGCTCTGTAAAACCATTTTATGAATAGGGGGGAAACTTTTTATGTTTTATTTCATTTTTTGAAGGGAAAAAAACACGATTTACTGCAGCATTTTTTTTATTTATTTCATAACAGATTCTACAAAGCTTCTTCATTGTTTGATGATTTCTTGCTTTGTGTTCATGTTTTCCCTTCAGCAGCTGCTTGATTTTAACATAAACAAAGCCTTGCCTGCCATCTTGTGAGCAAAAGGTGAACTGCAGCTCCCTGCTGTATTTTAGAAAAACTCCCAACTGTTTTTGCTTTGCAGATTTTTCCAAGCATTCAAAAAAGCAGCATCAGTTTTACTTTTTTCACTCACTTTTACTGGACTTTATACAGCTTCTATTTCATGTGATTATCTATAAACTATAACATAATGTAAATAAATTCAGTTATGTACTGAATTTATGATATTTATGACATTTTCTGCATTTATTAATGCTTCAAATAACTACAACTTGTATGAATCTCCACATTTTTAAAGTTCTGGTGAAAATCTGAAAAAAATAAATAAAATAAAAATAAAATTAACTTTATTCCTGCAGAATTTCATGCTGAAATAATATGACAAGGACTTTTGGATAAGTTTTTATCTTCCTTACCATCTAGTTTACTACCTGGTGAGAAAAAGTCCCACAGCATTACAGACCCCACACCATACCTCAGCAGTGAATATCAGCTGCTTTATCATATATTTCTCTGCTGTTGTATTAAACCCGTCTGGATTCCAATAATTTCTCAGTCGTCTGTTAAAATCTGTTTTATGTCAAAATTCATGCTATGTTTTACAATAAATATACATTTCAGTCTCATAAAGTCAATGCAGAAGGTTCCAGGTCCAGTGAATTTTGCAAACATGTTTATTTTTCATAATAAAAAGGGAAGAAGTGGTTCAGTGTTTCCTACACAAGACAAGCTAAAACTATTCACACCACAAGCAGATTTAGATTTTAAAGCACAAACTTTTATTTTTGATACAAAGAAATAACATCAGCTGAAGCTTCAAGAGTTTCTCACGAGGATTTATTCCTGATCCTTAGAAAGTTTGAAATCCCCAGCTGCAAGAGAAAAAAAAAACAGAAATAAATATTAAAAACACTCAAAGATCTGATGAACAAGTAGGAAATTTATATCACAACTTTTCAAGCATCACAAACTCAAATTGTCTTTTTTTTCTACATTTAAACCCAAACAAGAATAAAATGAAAACAAAAACCTGTTCTTCAGTGGTCCGTTAAAAAAATGCTAATAATTTAAGATATGTGTAACATGATCTGCTGTTCCGCTCCTCTCTGATGATCAGATACAGAAAAGCTTTGATTATCTGATCGGAAAAACAAACTAACGCCATTAAGGTCACAATCAGCAATACCCGTTTCCGCCTGCAGGGGCGCTACTCTAACAGACCGCGGAAATAAGCAATCGGTCACCTGGTAAATTAAAACCAGATCAGTCATTTCTATTCTGATTATTAGTATTTTTTGAAGGGCAGTTTTGCTTCCAGGGACTTTAAAACCCTCCCATAACATTCTGTTGGTTTTTGTTTCCGTTATTATTCTTTATTTTTGTTTGTTTTGGTGGGTATTTAAAATATCTTCCAGTTCCTCTAACAATTCTTCACAAAATTAAAGTTTTTTTTTTCATTCTGCATTATTATGTCATTATTAATGTATTACTTGAAATTGGTCTCAAAACAACAATAACATTTTCGTTTATCTCAATAATTTCTGGGGCAATTTATCATCCAGAAAAAAATGCTGTTGTGACAGACCTAACCAGGGGGGCCCAACATATGGGCTGTGGGCGATTTGTGGCCCCTGGAACGATTTTGCGCGGTCCTCAACTGCAATTCAACAAGTAACAACTTTAAGTATTACATAGAGTAAAATTATTAGCAACAAATTATATCTTGTTGGGTAGAACACCATTTATTTGTCTTTAAAATCTGCAAACTGTCTTTCTTTAGACAAAAATGCAAATTTCATCCCAAGAGATGTTGGACTACTTCATTCTTTTAATTATTGAGTGGGTAAAAAAAGAAAACAATAACATCTTTATGTTTTTAACTCTAAAAAGTGTGTTTATGTTCTTGGGATCGTGATGAAAGTTTGGACGTCCTGTCTTAGACTGTTAAATGTGAAACAACTGCTCTGTGAGATTACCTCTTTCCAGATTGCCTTCTTCGCCTTCGAGTTGCGCGGACATTTCAGAAGTCCCTTCTTCTCAAAAAACAGAAACTCCACCAGGAGCTTCACTGCCGTGTTGTCGAAGCTCCTTTTGTCTGGTAAGGTGTAGTTCGGGTCATAAGTGTGATGCATCGCCACCAGAATCACCTTCTGGCTTCCTTTGACAGGAAGACAAAGCGTGAGTCAGAACAGACCTGTTGTAGTGACATCCTGGTGCATATTCATTCACCTGAGACGGTGGACAGCGCTGACTGGATGTCCGTCTCAAAACGACTGACGATCGGACAGAAGACGATTGTGTAATCACTCAGATCAGGGCTGTTCTGCAGTTTTGCGCCTTTTTTCTTGAGTTTTTTTTTTATTGTGAGATGAGAGTCTAAGGTGTTTCCAACAACATGTAAGTAAACCTTCACCATGATTCCTGAAAAAGAGAAAAACAGTCATTTACGTTTATTCAACCAAAGCAAGGCAAAAAAATATATTTCTAGAGACGCACAGATATGAAAATATGGGCCGATATCGATACCTGATATTGATATTGGTGTTTTGGTCGATAACCGATATTTTTACTGATATTATTTATACTTCTCTACTGTTTGGACACCTTTGGAGGAAATAAATCGACCAAGACACTACTTCATGTTGAATTCAATTTGCAACTGTAGACTCAAAGCAAAAATTATTTATAACATTTTGTATATTTTGAAAATGGATGTTTTTTTTTAAGTTTTGTATTATTATCTTTTCGAATGAAACCAGATTATATTTTACTGAGAATTTACGATTGAATTTGGAAATAGTGGTGGTTTAACCAAATAATTATTTCACAAAATGCAAGAAAACAAACTGTCCTCACCCAGTTAAAGAGCCACATTTCTCTGTTATTTTACTCACAATATCAAGTTAAAATAACTATTTATTTTACTGTAGAATAATTTAAATTCTTGTTTCAAATCACATGAACCAAATTTCTGATCTGATGATGAATTTTATGAAACATCTGAATGAATTCAGCTCAGAAACATTTAGTGTGAACAGATCAATGTAACATCCTTCCATCTCAGGAGACAGAAACACGCCGCTAAGCATTCTGGGAAATAGTTCCCGCTCCTGTCTTTTTCTTCTTTCAGTTTTTTAAAGTGTTAACCTAAAAACTCTGTTTGTTCAACTCTTAATCAGAATCCTTAAGATACTTTTTATTATTGTTTTTCTGATTGATGCTCAAAAGAAGCAGGCGTTCTTTGTCCATTACACCTATTTGAAAATTTAAACTAAGGAAGGAAGAAAGAGGAAGAACACAAAGAAGAAATGAAACAAGAAACGATGATAGAAACTAAGAACCACAAAATACAGAAAGAAATTACAAAAAGAAGGAAGGGAAAAATGAAGACAAGAAAAAAGGAGAAGATGAAAATACACAAGTAAGGACAAAATAAGAGAAAATAAATACAGTGACTGGAAGGAATGAAGGAAAATTAAATGGTAAGTAGGGATGGGCATTTATCATATTATCATGATACATTTCTTTTGGTAAATATTTTTTTATTTATCATTGTGACAATAAATGGCAATATTTAAAATTCCCCCAAATTTTTACTGTTTTCTCCTTTTTGTTCAATGAGACTATTGATAATTACCAATAAGTTTGAAAATATGATTAAATAATGTGTGGTGCTTAGTGATACAAATCACACTTCTTTATGTATCCGAAAGAAAGTATTACAAATATATTTATGGTTTATAGGATATTTAAATTAGCAGAATTGATGTTTGTGGAGATGATTTCTGTCATGCAATATGTCACATAAGAGCATTTTAGTCCAAATTAATTCAGTTTCCACTCTAAAAATGTTCACTGAGATCTATCAAATGAGATGATTTCACCAGTTTTATTGTTTTAATTTCACCAGTGTACATAAAATGCTGCAGGAGCTAATTTAGAGCCAACTTTGTGTAAAGGTGCGGAACGTAACCCAACATGAGTAACTGGTTAAATAAAGGAGCTTCGTGTTTAAACCATTTAAACCATCGATTACCCGCTGTGGGTTTGTGTTTCACTATCGGACAAAGACAATCATAAAACGCGTCATATTGTGTTAATTATGAAAAAAAAGCAGATAAGAAAGCCGCTGATATCACAAAGTTCGTCACAAACGAAATAAAACTAATTTTTCTGTCATTTCTCCAAAACCTGAAGCTTAGCTGAGCTTTTTCCATCTCTGGAGGAATATTATTCCGTAATTTTTCTGTGAAAAGGTGAACTTACCGTTGACTTTTCCGAATGTCCTTTTTCAGTCTTTCTGACTGAAAACTTTCGCTTTCAGTTAGAAGGAAAAACAATGAGGTGAAGTCACTGAAGTACCACCGGCTGTCCAGCAGGTGGCGGTGCTGTGGCGGTAATTAAGAGTAAAATCAAATCAAAACTGATTTTTATCATTTAGTTCTCCAGATAACACAAATAAACATTTAGCTGTACACCTGTTTCACCTTTACTATGTATATTTAAAGTATTTTTCTGAATATCAGATGAAAAATGTGTTTGGGCAATTGTTTTTGAACCTATTCCTACTTTAAGTTTTAAAGTTAATTTTCTTTCAGAACATGGAAGCTGATGCTGGTTTTGCCTCCCAGCCTGCAGCTGTGCTGGGTTTGAGCAGCGATCCCTCATCCAGCCAACGTAGGGCTGCGTTGATCATCTGTATCTGCCCTGATGGGCAGGACAGGAAGACTTCCCTCCACTGGCCTCCGCCGCTGATAAACGAGCTGCGTGTCTGATGGAGTGGTCAGTGGCCACATAACCTACATTTAGAGTGGAGGGAGTGAAAAATGTGCTGGCTGCTGGCATGGAGACGTTTGTTTCATCTGTTTTGTCTTTGAAGTTCAGATTCCTGCCTGTTTTGTTAGTTCAGCCTCAGTTTGTTAAATTTGAATGCTTCCTGTTTATCGTGGAGTTTTTTCGCTGACGGTGCAGAGCTGAGAGTTGCGCCGCGCCTCAGTTATGGTTTATGGAGGTCGGAAAGGGTAAGCTCCTGTGCACTAAGCTACAATAAGACTTATGCTCAGGGAATGAGACAAAGGGCAAACTGATTTTATTATTTCTGATAGCGACACCGAAAATCCAAGCTGTGGTCTCAGCAGAGAGTTGCGATTATAACATTTAATCACGGCGCCCTATCGCTGAGCTGCGCAGGCTTCTCGCCTCGAGGTTTGATTTACCCGCCCTCTTCCTGAGGAAAAATCTCATTCAGTAGACGGATTGCCGAGCAGCTCCCTCTGACTGGCCTCTATAAATCATTCTTTAATCAGAGGCCTGAGATTGGGCGCAGACACCCGCAGGAGCTCCACGGCGACATCTCAACTCCTCCCCATGTGTCTTTGCAGTCTGGGGAGTTTTTACCCTCCGCTGTTTTCCACCTTGGGCCTTGTCTGCATTTGTACCAGTCATCAGAAAAAACGAAGAGAGATGACCGCCCACCGCTCCTCAAACACTTCCCCCGCTGGAGGGAAAGTTGTGCCAGATGAGGTCAGTTCAGACCCGAAAGAGGGAAACTCAGGAGTTCAGGTCGACCTAAAGGTCTCATGACGTGTCAGCAGCCTGTGAGGAATGATCCATTTTGCATTACCATAACTTCATCACACTACATTGTAAAGAGAAGTTAATGCATCGTTTCTTTGGCATAAATCATTTTGAGCTGTTAATGGTTTATTAGCGTAAAATTTATCGATTCTGCTTAGATCTTCTTTCGGTGTTGTAGTTTGGCCTCCATCCATCTGAGGGCGCTGCTGGTTATCCTTAAGAATAGCCAGTTGATACATAAACAAAGATGGCGGAGCCATACCAGAACGGGAAGGAGAAACGGTTCAAACAGAGTCTGATGGGATTCAAAATTCACTTTATGCAGTTCTGTTTTAAAAAATAAACACTTAACAAACTCATTAACCCCGTCGTGCATGAATTATGATCCTTTATGTCAGGATTTTTCCCCCCAATGTTTTTGATTTTCTTAAGACATAAAAAGTTGTGTGGGGGGGGGGATGTAAAACAAAAAGAAGTTCTAGGATTTTTTTCTATGTGATCAGTTGCAATTTTCTCCAAATAAAAAATTATTTGAGAAATATATCAGCAGTTTCAGTCTTTAGCGATTACTTGATGTCACAACATTTTATTTTTACTTGTCAGAGTTTTTTCTAAGGTAGAAGGAGGGACTGGATGATCCCGAGTTGCGTTTTCGTCTGCTTTAAATACATTTTCCCTGCACCTGCAGTGGATGGCCAGTAGTTGGCAGTGTATTGTATGAGGGTCAGTGGTCTGTGTGCATTTAGATGACTGCCCACTGCAGTGACCCCTATGCATGAAGAGGCTACATTTTCACTTTAATACTAGTGAAACAAAAAATTAAAATATATTGTTTGTTTTTGTTTGTTTTGTTTTTTTTAATGTAGCCCTTTATGCTATGAAAAGACAGCCAGGCCTCTTGGTGCTGAGGTTTTAAGAAAATGGCCGCTTATCAATTAATCGATGAGATCAGTCAACTTTAGATCAACTCATTAATACATGACTTGCTTCTGTAGGTCTGATATAAAGAATAGTAAGATAACTGTACCAACTGCTAGCGCGGTGGTGTTAGCATCAGGAACTCCAGTGGTGAAGCCGGAGTAACCCCATGGGGTCTTTCTGCCACGCGGGCAGAAAGACCCCATGGGGTTCGAACCCGTCACCTCCTGGGTGCAGGGCAGCTTTTCCAGTAAATAAAGTCGGCCAACATTAAAACATTAAGCTTCTGGGAAAAAGAAAAGACTAGTTTAAATTAGCTACAATTTCTGATCAACATCTGGACAAAATTATTCCAAAATCTTTTAGATTTTCCTCATAATCACATGTTTATATTTACATTTATGACATGAAATGAAAAGTATTTTCTGGCATGTACAGAATTTTTTGCTTATGAAAAAAGAAATCTTCCAGAAACGACGGTTTTAGTTTTGCTGAAATGTTGACAGATTTGCTATTTAAAAATAGTCTAATTAGCAAGAATGAAGATCAGGTGTTTCTGGCCTGGTTTGCTGCAAAAAATAATTAACTGGAGTTAAAAAAAAAAAAAGCTTGTAAACACACAAAAAACGCAGAATTAATTCTCACCACATAAGTTTGTTTTGGAGCTTCTCCATATCAGCCTGAGGAAAATGAAAAGTTATAATACAAGTGAAACTCAGGAAAAGTTAATTTATTTCAGTAATTTAGTTTAAAAAAATGGATCTCAGATTATTTTCAAGTGTTTATTTTAGTAGATTATTGCAGAACAGAATGAGATTCATTTTTTAAATTAAATCATTGAAATAAATTCACTTTTAGATAATTTTGCATGACGTGAAAACGAAATATTTTTGTGGAACAGCAGGGTTGTTGCACTGAAAAAAATGTTTCCTTAAATTAACTTAAAAAAATTATTTGTTGATGCTAATTTATTATTATTTTTGGTCAACATATAATTCTGATTTGAATAATTCTGAAACCACAATGTGCAAAACTAATAAAATTAGATGTAGCAAATTTTTAAGTTGGTTCAAATGAATATTTTTTCCAGTGTACAGGGTGGGAATGGTAATTACTGATGGTTATGGTTGCATTTCAACTGTTATTTATTTTTGCTGTTGCAGTAACATTTTAGATATTTAATCACTTCCATTTTCAAAATGTTCATAGATTTATTCAAAGGGACAAACTGCGCCGCGCTTGATGGCACAAACTTTCCACCAAGTGAGTAACCTGCTGAACGCAGGTAACCGGAGGGGGTCGTTTGTTTGTTTTTTTAAAGCAAAGTGCTCTGACGTCACCGTGTTGGAATATTTTTGCGCCACTCAGCTGGTTTGGAGCTCCCAGTCCGCCCATGTTTCCACAGAGCGCGCTGCGCTCCGCTCCGGCGCCCCAGCCGTGCGTAATGATCACGGAGAGCTCAGGAGCTTTAAAACAGGATGTCGCTTCCCAGGTCAGCTCGAAGCGACCTGACACCTTCCCTGGTGCTGAGCTGAGGAGACGCGGATCTGGATTCCTGGGTTGTTGGGAAATACAGCCTCCCGCCCCGTGGAGTGGTGGAAGTACTGACCTGTCAGTGTTTCTGAAGGTCTGTGTTGATTCGGAGTCATCTGGCAGCTCCACCGCTGAAGCAGGTGAAGTAGTTAGTCAGGATGGGGCGCCTGGTCAGTTAGAAAACCATGAACTGTTTGTCTAAATGGAGAGATGGCATGCGTGCTCATCTTCAGTCGACTTGTCCCGTTCTCACACCGGCTCAGAGGAACATCACTTTGTTTCTTATCTCTTTTTCTGTCGTTTCTGTGCTACTGCGCGCTTTTCCCCGGCGGTGCTGTCATGCAAAAGTCAGGTGATCCGACGCCCAGCTGTCTGCTAGCTGATGGAGCCAAGCGGCGCCTTCAGAAATCCCTGTCCTGTCTGTTTCCGCCGGACGCCAGGAGGAGCAGCGCTGCTGATGAGGCGCCTCACCCGCAAGCCGACCCGAGGCGCTCCGCCGCGGCCCGCACCGGCAGGGAGAACACCCCCAGTCCTCCGATGAGCCACCTGAAGTTCGGCAATAAAAAGTTACCAAACGCCATCATAGTCGGCGTGAAGAAGGGAGGAACGAGGGCGGTGCTGGAGTTCATCAGGATTCATCCGGACGTCCGAGCGGCTGGAACCGAAACGCATTTCTTCGATCGAAATTATGATCGAGGTCTGGAGTGGTACAGGTAAGAACCAACCATAAGCGATAAACGGACATCGTTGGGCGCGGAATTATATTATTCTTTATTAAGTTTTCAAAGGCAAAAACGTGAAACTGAATACATGGAGTCTGCAACTTCACTGCAAAAACACAAAATCTGTCCAGTTAATTTTGGTCTATTTCTGCTGCAAATATCTCAGTAATCTCGAAATAAGACAAAACTAACTTAAAAGAAACATTTCAGCAAGATATAGGAGCTTGTTTTAAGTAAATATTTCCTTAATATTGATGAAAAAGTTCTACTTCCATTGGCAGATAAATTAACTTATGGTAAAAATGTCTTTTAGTGAAATAATCTGCCAGTGGAAGAAGTAGAAGTCAATATTAAGGAATTATTTACTTAAAACAAACCTCTATATCTCACTACAAAACTACTTATTTCAAGTGTATTAACATATTTGCTCTATAAACTAGACCAAAAATACTTGGTAAGATTTTGTGTTTTTGCAGTGCTAAAGATATAAAAAGACTTTATATTAAACTGTTTTTTTTCCAGATTGGAGGCTAAAGAAAAAACATTTTTTGTTCTGAGTTTCTGATTCCACCTATAAATTATAAACTGTAAGCAACGGTTTATAGTAGACGTCATTCTGAAAGTTCATTTTGCTGCTTGATGTATTTATGGATCTGAAATTCTTTAATTTCTGTTTTCATGCATTTAATGATTTGGGGGAAATCGTCATATTTTCAGTTTTTAACCTGCTGATCAAGAGAAAATAAGTCAATTTGTATTTCATGACTATTGATTGCTGTTTGTCTGTGTAAGATTTGACTCAGACTTGTGGCTGGAGCCTCAGGAAACCTTTACTTTATGTAATTAGGTTATAATTATAGTCTGAAACCACTGAAAAGCACAAAACATAATAAACTTTATTTTATTCTCAGTTAAACTAGCATCAGAGACATGCATGGCTTTTCAAAGTAAAGGCCTTTTATGTTAATACATAAAATAGATTTTTTTGTAAATTGTCTTGAGATGAGTGTAAACTGAATTGAATTGAATACATTACACCTCAGTAACACACATGCAGGCCAGTCAGCATCTCTAGTAGCACTGGGCAGATTTATTCAACTTCACAAAATGCATTTTCTTTCAAATGTTTATAAATATAAATATAATATTTATGGTCTTCAAAAAAACAAATAGGAACATTTTTCTTGAGTATTTTGGAGTTACAGTGTCTGTGATTATCCTGAAGTTAGCGCTCAAACTTCACCTTAAATCTGCTTTCAAACTGCAGCAACAGACAAAAACATCAAGGCTGGACTGTTTGTTGCTTATTGATATAAACCCAAGAGAAATGCAAGTAGCTTATGGATGTACACCGTCACTTTAAATATGCAAGGCGGCCATCTTGAATGCCTGTGTAAAACTCTTGTGTCAAACTCGAGGCCCGTGGACCAAATCCGGCCCGCTGTAGCTTTTTATGTGGCCGTCTAGATTCTAGATGAAACACTAAGTGTGATTAAATATCATGTTATCAGTCAAATCAATGCAGTTTTTATTTGTTTATTGCCAAATTACATCAATCAGTCCCTCCAGTTTCCTGAGAATTATCATGGAAATTCACACAAAATCAACAAATACCCACACATTTGTGCTAATACATATTTGAGAGTTTATTGCAGATTTTTCTCAAAAATTTTCAAAAACTTTCTTACTTGTACTAAACAGCTGCCTCAGCTGTAGTTAATGTCAGGTCCATGATCCACACAGAGAGGAATTAAAAAATCACGTTTACTGTCAAAAACCCCACAAATATCACAAATATTTCCAAATTAGTACCACAAACACTTTGACTTTTATCGCAAAAAAATCACAAAATGAATCAAAAAATCCTGGAGGGACTGAAAAGATTATGAATATTATCATTTAATTTTAAGAATTCATTGATATTTTAATGGTTTGTGATCAGGTTTTATCAATCCATTCTGGCACAACCGGCCCTTTAAGAGGTTTCGTGACCTTGATTTGGCCTAAAACGAAAATGAGTTTGACACCGCTGCTGTTCAGTGAAACAAAATATAATAAAACCTCTGAGTTAAACTGTATTATTCAGCTGATTAACACCCCACACATTTAGCATGTCTTTAATTATTAAATTAGCCCCATTAGAGATTAACAACAAGAATATGTTTGTTTGTTGATAAGAAACGTATGTATGACAACCAGTCACTCTCATTTACTTTTAAAGACATGCTACTTTAATGATTGCTGTCTTGTAGTCTGCGGGGGAAATGTGTAGACAATAATTACAGAGTGAAAGTATCTCCACTAATTGGTGCTCTTCAGGATGTTTGGCAGCTGAAGCCCTTTTATCTCACAGTCGTCTTCCAGAGATGTGATCCCACAGGCTGTTACTGCCGTTTGACTGTCAGCTGTCAGAACTGGTGAAAGGTCAGACGGCGGATGCTTTGAAAATAAAACAGCTGTTTCATTAACAAGGCCCAATTCGTTGTCAGGAATCTTTTCGTTCTAAATCTGTAGCTCAGTGTGCATGGCCTGTTTTAAGCAATATCTAAACAAAAGAATAAAGATTGCTGCAGTGAACTTGCCAAGCATCAGATGGTGGCTTTCCTGGCCAAGTCTGTGCCGCGCTAAAAGCTGCAGAGCAGAACCAGCTTGGCCAGGTCCTCCTGCAGAGAACAAATAACAGCAAACAGACGTTTATTTTCACAGTCTTTCTGTGCGCCCTGAGCTGGTTTTGTTGTTTTCCATAAAGTTCAATTTGTGTTCTTGATACGACATCCTGTGTGTGTAAACGTGACCCAGATTATTCCAATGGCTGAATCAACACATCATCATGTTCTGCAACCGCGTGCTAATGGCTCATTCATGGATTCAGATGTGTTGGGGAAACATCGAAAACATGTCTTATGACATTAGCACCAGATCAGGAGGCGTCCTTCACTCTGGAGCAGAATTACACAGCAACTCTAAAAACCAGACAGAGCGTTGATGGTGCACTGTAAAACATTAGAAGGTGGTTTAACTCCATCTGCTGCCTGGAAAATGAAATTTAAGTCAACAAGAAAATAGTTTTGCTTTTAACTCAGAAATTAAAGTTCATGAAGTTGATTTAACAACAAGTTGACAAGTTGAACTCCATCAATATTAAGGAATTATTTCCTTAAAACAAGCTTCCATCTCTAAAAAGTTGCTTGTAAATTTGTTCCGTCTCATGTGAAGTTTGCACTAGAAACTGGACCAGATATCTGGTAAGATTTTGTGTTTTTACAGCCTGATGGTGGATTTGAGGCAGAGATGTCCAGACAGAAACTCTGTGCCAAACTTTTCCTCAGTCAACATCTGCAGTAGCAACCATGTCCAAATGTGCAGATAGGCTGGTTGCTAAGAGACCAAAGCTTATTTTTCACGCTGCATATGCAGCACCAGAACATCGTTGTGACTGGATTAACGAGGAACCAATTATTAAATGTTAAAACAGATAACCAAAGACTTTCCTGAATTCAACTTAAGTTCTATCAGAGGTTATTGAAGTAAACATGTATTTTCATTCATTACTGCATCAGATCCAGTGTGATGCAGTAATAAAACAAAGCCGGATTATTTAAAAGTGTTGAAGTTTCAGATTCAATAGTTTATGATTACAATGTACAGCCAAATTTTTGATTTGCTCTTTGTTCCTTTTTTATTGGTCTGAATGTCTCACTGGCTATAATCTGAATCTGCTTTGCGTCATTATTTCCTGATCAGGTTTCAGTCACCAATTTTCAACTTTTTGAAACAAACCCAAAAAACATGATTGATCAGCCAATTTGTGAGGCAATTATATTTTCACACAGGTTTGAAATTCATTTAAATTAAACAAAAACACAAGCAGAATAAACTTATAAGGTGACATTTACTTTTTAGTGGTGCTGCATTTGGAAGAAAAATCTTATGCTGCAGATCGTCTTGAATCAGGAATTTACTGTTGTAAAATAGACCTGTGTTTTGATTGTTGAGAATCAATTCAGACATAATAATAATAATAATAATAATAATAATAATAAAACATTTCAGGTTTTTTTGTTTGATTTTTTTCTGATAAGAACATAATCTAATGTAAATGATCTTTTGTTAGCAGCTCAGTCTCCTCTGCCAAATGTCTGAAAACATTTACCTGAACCACCATGGCCTACTTTAGAGACCCAGAACTAACCTCTTTCACACACATATATATATATATACTTATATATAAGTACATGTTCTGATTGCTTTCATGGTGATTTATTACTCCTGAACAGTTCTGGGCTGATGTGCAGGGAAGCTGTCTACGACACGAGTCTCAAGCGACAACAAACCACCAAGACTTTGTTCATCTACATTAAGAAACTGGGTTTAAAATGGAGCCAAGTTTGAGTGGCTTTGTTCACCCGCTGTAATCCTGCCCTAAATATATAATTTATGCAGTTCTGACTTGTTTTAATATTTTACGTTTGGTGGTAACTTCAGCAGCTTTGAACAGGTAAATAATCATGTTTCTCTAGAAATCCTGCCATGTTCTTTACTTTCTGTTTTTGTTCAGAGGTTTAATGCCACGGACCCTTGAAAGCCAAATAACGATGGAGAAGACACCAAGCTACTTTGTGACCAAAGAGACGCCGCACCGGATCTCTGCCATGTCCCAGGAAACGAAGCTCATTGTTGTGGTGCGAGACCCGGTCACTCGAGCGATATCAGACTACACCCAGACTTTGTCCAAAACGCCGGACCTGCCCAGCTTCCAGGACCTGGCCTTCAGGAACCAGAGCCTGGGGATCGTGGACGTGTCGTGGAACGCCATCCGGATCGGCCTGTACGCGCTGCACCTGGAGAACTGGCTGCGCTACTTCCCCCTGGCTCAGATCCACTTTGTGAGCGGGGAGCGTCTCATCACGGACCCGGCCGGCGAGCTGGCCCGGGTGCAGGACTTCCTCGGGCTGAAGCGCATCGTCACCGACAAGCACTTCTATTTCAATCGCACCAAGGGCTTCCCTTGCCTTAAAAAGCCGGAGAGCAGCGGCTCGCCCCGCTGCCTGGGCAAGTCCAAGGGCAGAACTCACGTCCAGATAGACAGAGACGCCATCGAGCAGCTGAGAGATTTCTACCGGCCTTATAACATCAAGTTCTACGAAATGGTGGGACACGACTTTAAATGGGAGTAGATGTTTGAGACTTGATGCTACGGGATGCACTGCATACAAAACGTCTACACAGCTGTTACAATGCCAGGTTCTTAGAAATAATGAGTCCAAGAAAAGTAACTTCAGAACTTTTTCCACCTTCACTGTAAAACATCAGAAGGTGGATTAACGTGAAAATGAAAATGCTGCCTGGAAAATGAACTTTAAGTCAATAATAGTTTTAGTTTTAACTCATAAATTAAAGTTCATGAAGTTGATTTAACAACAAGAGACAAGTTGTTTAAACTTTGTTTTTAAGTTCATTAATTTTGAATTGTGAGTTTTAACTTAATGCTGCAATTTAAACCAAATAATTGTTTCACAAAATGCAAGAAAAACAAACTGTCCTCATTTCTCTGATATTTCACTCACAATATCAAATTAAAATAACGACTTATTTCACTGTAGAATAATTTAACTTCTTGTTTCAAATCACATGAACCAAATTTCTGATCTGATGATGAATTTTATGAAACATCTGAATGAATTCAGTTCAGAAACATTTAGTGTGAACAGATCAACGTAACACACTTCCATCTCAGGAGACAGAAACACGCCGCTAAGCATTCTGGGAAATAATTCCCACTCCTGATTTTTTCTTCTTTCAGTTTTTTTATGTGTTAACTTAAAATCAAAAGCTTATTCAACTCTTAATAAAAAGTTAACAGAACTTACTATCTTTCACAAACTCACATTTAGGTTCAAAATCTAAAACTAAATATATTAACTTAAAGAGTAGAAGATAGTAGATACAACTACATGTTTTTACAGTGTTTGATATGAAATATACTCAGTTAAAAACTAAAACCTTTTTGGGGAAGACATAAAACAATTAAAAAAAATTAATTTCATAACTAGAAATGTTCTGTTTTTTTAAAATAACCTGTGGAAGGAGCAGTCCACCATGTTCTTCTATTATAAAATGTTAAAAGTTACAGGCAGTGCGCCACAGAGGCCCTCACAATGCAAAACCTTGGGGATGCTGTAAGTATTAATTTAAAGCTTTGCAAATTTATAGCACCACATTTATTTGTTTTTTTATAATACCTCTGGAAAGATTAGTTTAATTTATGTAGTAGTATTTATGCACATTCAGTAACATTTTTATAAGTGCTCCAGATTTAGCCAAAAGTCTATTTTTCTTCCGTTTTTCCTAATAATGAGTAATTTGCCTTCTAAAAACAAGCAGGTTACACGAAATAAAGTCAAAATGATGTTAACTACACAAATTTTATCAATAAATACAAATCAGTACAGGCTAAAAGTCAATAAACCTGACATTTCAACAAAGATGTGTAGACTTTTCAGGTCAGCTGTGTCCCACATCGGGTTTGCTTGACACACAGCTGAAGTGGATGTCTTGAGTCATTTGTCTCCAGACATTTGTCAAGCCATTGCAGTTCTTTTTTTGACGAGACTCTTATAAACACGGACCTGGTAGTTCCAGCAGTCTGTTACCAGCATCAGCATCCTGTTTGTTGTCAGACAGAAGAACCTTCCAGCTCTGGGATCACTTATTTCAGTTAGTGCCGCTGCAGATTCCTGCTGACCAGATTGCTGACTTTCTCACAAAGGGAAGAGATTCCGTGGAATAGGATTAGTTCCTCTTTAAGTCAGCTCCCAGGCTTTAAAAGAAAATAATCAAGGCATGCCTTGAAAGCAAGACCTTGGAAAATGTCAGCGAAGTCTTTAGGGAGGGAAGCATTAAGCTGCTGTACGATGGTGGGACGTCCAAACCGCAAGGCCACCAGGAGCAAACCACCGGAAAAGAATCTGTACAGCGATTATTACCCACGGTGTTCCTTCCCAGCATGACGCAAATTCAGCTAGAACATGAGATCAAATCTGTTTTCTTTTCTAATGTTTCTGTTACGATGATATCAAATCACTTTAATGTTTGTCCCTAAGTTTCATTAATTAAAGCAGAAGGAAGCGCTCATTATGACTGTTTTGATGCTGTTATATTTAAAGGCTCGACCTTGTTAGATCAACACTGGGAACGTCTGGATCTTTACTATTCCTGTACTATTCCTGGCTCTCCATATATCTGCTCGGATCACAATTCGTTTGAGGTTTATCGCGTTCTGTAAGGTTTGTTGTGAGCTTAGAGGCTGATGATGGGTGTATGACTGGGTGTAGGTGGGAAGAATTTCAATCACTTCTCAAAGACAAAGCAAGGAACACTGAGTGGTTGGAGGTTATCAAATAGATTCTGGGACCGAGTGTCACATTATGGCAGCGAAAAGTTTGTATTTGGTTACGCTCTGTGAATACTAACGTCCATGTTTGTCTGCTTGCTGCAGAAGAATATCACTTGCTGATGCATGAGCAAGGGGCTTATCTTATGAATTGAAGAGGTGGGTTGTGGGTGGGAATGCACTCATGTCACATATGACACTAAATATTGCTATGCAGATTATTCAATACACATTTTTAAAGCCCTGTGACTTATTTGGAGCTTTTCTGCTGTTTTAAGTGTGTGTTGCATTTCATGTTTGTGAAAGAGATGCAGCTTTACAAAGGAAATGTGGAGGGGCGTTTGTAAAATTACACAGTCAAAAATTAGCAATAATTTGGGTTATTTAGCCTGACAAGAAAAATAAACTGAAGGGTTTGTTTTTCAAACTCAAAATTTTACTATGTTATTAATTCATTTATAAATGTAACGGTTTCAAAATAAATATTTAATTAGAAAGATAAGCATTTAGTGAGCAAGCTAAATATTTGGCTCTGAGCTAAGCTAAATACTTTCCTAGCACAGGGCTACGTAAAATTGACATCTAAGTGACTGAATAGTGCAAATGAATTTAAAATATTAAGCAAGGTTATTTTCTCTCTAAATAATTCAAATTATTGCCGTTAGTTTTTAAATGTGTAATTTTACGAACATCACGTTCTCATTGTTTTCCCAAATTTCTCTCTGTAAAAGACCACAAGAGATGCTAAAATAAAGTAATTTACAGGGCATTCAGGAATTAATAAGACTGAAAGAATATAAACATTTTAACCTTTGACCTGCATTCCATAACTATTCACTATTAAATCCTGGAGGCAGAAGCTAACGGCTAGTCCAAGAGAGATCAATGAATCTCTGTTAAAAATCTTCACAGCAGTTTAAACTAACACTATTACATGAACCTTTAAAACATCGAGGTTGTATTAGGTCAATATATACAAAAACACTAATCCTTTTCCTATACAGTTGCAAACAATCAATTTAGTATCAATAACCACAAGCATTTATGTAAACAAGCCTCAACAATGTTTTTTTTTTTAGGATGGCTGAAACCGGCTTTTACTGTCATAATTTTAGTTAATGTGTTTTATTTTCCATTATGTATATTTTCTGTGCTATTAGGACATATATTCAGGAAAGTTCTAAGTAGGAACTAATATTCAGAATTTTGGTTCAGCCGGGGCACATGAGAGCGATGCACCCCCTGGTGAAGCACGAGGAGAATAATAAGTGGCAACAGAAAAGGCCAGTTTAAGTTAAAGCAGTTTAATGAATGCTGAAAATTAGTTACAATGACATCATTTCAACCTCTAGAGAAGGATCAGACAGCGAGGTATGTTTATCTGTTGTATATCATTTTATTTCTTTATTGTATTCATGGCACCGTCTTATTCAAGTTTTGCTTTAGATCACAGTGGCGTAGTATTGACATGACGCTGGTTCCGCCCCCATGCTGACGTATAACAAGCCTCCCCCAATCATTCCAGGGCGTTTGTCAGCAACTGACCAATCGACGGTCTTAATTTCTCTGGAAGTATTCCTCCCTTATCTGGAGGAACTGACCTGTGACAATATTGTCAGTGTTTATCACAGCAGATTTTGAGGAAAATAATAAGAAATCATGGGGAATGTGCCTTTACTCAGAGCAAGGGCGTAGGTTCGGTCTAAGTTTTGGTGGGGACCTTAAACCCCCCGGCAGCACAGTGAAATGCCCAAGAGCACCGAACATTTTTGAGAAGGGGGGGAAACCACATTGGCTTAATAATGGTGTGCTCATAATAAACTGAGATAATTTCACAGTATATTTCATATCTGAGAACTAACCTCACCTGGAGCCCTGAAGCTCCAGCCACCTCTCCATCGTTCTGCTCTGCCCCTTGCTCTGCTGCTCATAATTAACAGACCTATTCTACCTCACATTCAGTGCTGACCTTACTAAACACCGGACTTTACAACAAATGTGATAGATATCTAACTTATGGGTCCACTCACTGTACTTACAGCCGACGTAGCGAAATAACTTCTAATGTCTGTCCTTTTCTTTTTTGGTGGCGACATGGTCTCGGAGACTCAGAAGGAGACGCGTGTGCCCAACTAGCCACCGCCTTTTGCAGCTAATCAAAGAACGTCCGACGATTCAACTGACACCCCCTCCCCCCACCCCCCCGATAGCACCGTTCCGACACGGTCTCGGAGGCTCATAATATAATAAATGTCAAACTAAGAAGCTTCCGTTCCGCGCACCGCCTGTTGCTAATCAAAGATCGTAGATCCACGTTCTTTGAGCCAATATGGCAAAAATTGGTCGGTACTTTTTCATATCCCGTGAATATTGGTCGGGAATGTCCCTACCGTCCCTACCCAAACCTACGCCCATGACTCAGAGCGTGAAGAGGGCGGAATATAATTTATTATATTTCCAAAACCAAAAAGGAGTCTGGAATAACACAAGAAATAGATCATGGCCTGCTACTGCTGTAAAGTTAAATGAAACTGATAGACGGGAACCACCACATGTCCTTCTGCATGAAGGTAACTGGTAGTAGTAAACATCCCACGCTTCTTGATACTCAAATCAAGCCCTGTAGCGGTTAATTAAACAAATAAATAAATGAACACAAGTGAATAAAGAAAACTATATTTAGGTATCTCCTTTTTCATAAATGCTGTTTTTAACCTAAACAATGTAGTAAATTATCTGGAAGTAATCTGGCAAACGGCCCATGTTTTAACGGCTCAAGGCTAATGGCTAACGGCTCAAGGCTAATGGCTAACGGCTCAAGGCT
The DNA here is from genome assembly GCF_001443285.1 of Poecilia latipinna. NCBI lineage: Eukaryota > Metazoa > Chordata > Actinopteri > Cyprinodontiformes > Poeciliidae > Poecilia > Poecilia latipinna. Next base: position 139,504 of record NW_015113693.1, on the reverse strand, counting down.
AATAGCTAACGGCTCAAGGCTAATAGCTAACGGCTCAAGGCTAATAGCTAACGGCTCAATGCTCACGGCTCCAGGCTACCAGCTAAGTCAAACACACACAACTCAGTCTGATTAAGATAACAATGCTAAACATCTGGTCATTTCCAGACTAAGTGAAGGTCTGTGCTGGATTTTATGCGTGTAGATTCCAACGGTAGCTCTATGGCAGCATGAAAACACAGACTGCAGTAACTATTATATTTACATTTGCACAGTTTTATGTTACGGTTTATTTTTAAGCATTTTTCTGAAGGCAGATTTTCACAAGCAGGTATTATTTAAGTAATTACTCACCTGTTTTGTCATGCAAAATGTTTCACTCTCACATCCAACCAGACTTTATAATTTTTCCTGTAGGGCTTGATCATTGATTTATCTGTTATTTTCCGGTAATAACCTTACAGACCTGATGTCCGACTCGTTAGAGAGTTTCTTGCCACCGTGTCTGCATTAGTGTTGGCTGATAAGGCAAAAATGTCTCGGTAACGCATTTACTACCCCTGCTATTTTAACACAGTTTGTTGGGGTTTGCTCTACTTACGCATGGAGGCGGAGCCGACGTCATAAATGCAACTGTTGAGGTGCATTCACACCAAACGCCTTTTGAGCGTCAAACGTCCAAATCGTGCCATGCTAGGTGCTTGAAACGCGCCGCAACAGGCCCTCGATGCGCCTCCACAGACTGAATGTAAACCAGACGAGCCTGACGCTCAAAACGCGTTTGGTGTGAACGCACCGTTAGATTCATAGCACCAGTAAAATAACTCTTAATGATGCTAAAAAGAGGTGGAAGTGATACCTGCATGTTGCTGACTGGCTGTTAGCTTATTTCTGTTTCTCCACACTAAGCTCAGTTAAGATAAAAAGGGCTCAAATCAAATTGACCCAACCCTGTTAATCCTAAAGCCAAGACATTTTTGATGTTCAAGCTCTGAAAATATGTCTTATTGACTAATAACACTAATTAACACCCATTTTCACTCTGTTCTCCTCATACTTCAGAAGCCAAGTGCTTTAATTTGTATGAGTACTGTTTCATCTCCCTCCTCCATGTTTTTTCCATGTGCTGGCAAAATGCTTTGAAGATTTCCAACGTCTGACATTTGAAATCCAGAAAGTCGAGCTGAGGAAACTTCTCATCTGTGCTATGTTTAGACTCCTATTCTCATTCTTCCACTCTTCTGCATTAGCTCACACAGCCGGCGCATCGTTAAAAGCAGAAAAAGAGAAGAAAAAGATGCTCCTGTCTCTGCGACCCTCCCTCAACTCAGGCGTGTGGATTATCTTCTCCGTTTCTTCTCAGAGTGTCTCTCTGTCCCAACATTCATTAAACCCGCAGGACCTCCAGGTGGAGGGAGGCTGTGCCGTCCGACCGCCACGCCCTCTGACCGCCGCCACCTCCGACCGCCTCCTTGTCATCATTTCTCGGCGACGGCTCGTTTCTCCGTCTCTGAGCCTGCACAGGTGAGCCTGTTCCCAGTGGCGGCGGCGATGAGCTGCAGCCCCCTCTGCTCGGTACACGGGGGTCCTAATTAGGCCTGAGAGCTGGAGGAAAGCAATCCCTGAGAACAAGCACCACCGGGCTCTGATTAGGCTCTGCTACTGGACGGCTCTCCAGAGATTGCTTGCAGGTCAAATCTCTCCTTTTCTTTTTAGTTTTCCGTCTTACACACACACACACACACACACACACACACTCACTCACTCGGTTTCCTCTTTCAAATCTAAATCCCCTCAGGATTTGTGAATTCCTTCGCCTTTCTGAGCATCGGGGTATGACCTATATGCACTTAACTAACGAGGGGCTCATTTTCTGAACGATAATTTGATAAGCATCATGTTGTATTGCAAAGCAGTTTAATTAAATGGAACAATTTTCCAAACATGCTAATATGTTTGGATTAAATTTGTAATCAAAGATTTTCCCCACTGAGAACATGCTAAATATAAATAACTAAATAGAATCAGGTAGGAAAGTATAAGCCTACTTCTTATCAGTTTTTTATTTTGTTCCCTTTTTTTTTTACATGAACCAAATCAAAATCTTGACGGCGGCTGAAGACGGTCATTTTATTTATTCAGATGACGGTGATGTTCCTGGTGATGATGCAGCTCATCTCCAGCATAATCCCGGTTGCTTAATGTCGCCTCACCATTCGCATTTTTAGATTTTTAATGAGGGTGGAGGCAAAGATGGAGGCTTACTCCCGAAAAGGAATCTTCCCTCAAATCAGCAGCGCTGGCATCATTTTTACATGTACTTGTTAACAATGCTCTAGCAAGTGTTAATGCACGCCTACAGGAAAACATAAATTACATACTGCTCTATTTAAGCAGCAGCAAATTTTAAGACTCTCCTCTCCTTCTCTCTCTCGGCGTCTGCTTGTGATGATCTCTTGGGATTGCACAAAGTTCCCTGCTATCTGAATGAGACAGCAGCTGACACTGCAGAGGCAGCGATTCAGCAGTGCACCTCATTCAGTCCTAATGTTTCAGAATAGTTTAGCTTCTGCAGCCGACAGGGTGTCCCAGTGGTCGAAATCACCAGTGGCGTAGGAGCCAAATTAAAATGAAGCGCTGACAACTATGGCACAGTCACCAGCATGTAATGGTGCATGCTCTACAACTATTTGCAGACCCGAGTTAGAGCAGCGGGCAGCAGAGAGGAAAAGAAGTTAAAGACTGAGAGGAAATGTAAACATTTTGCAAAAAAATAACTAATAATTCCACGTTAAAATGCTTTGAAAGCAAAATAAAGTAAAATCTAATGATCTTCTGCTTTTTAATGACTCATAATTGATGCTTTCCCAGAGAAAATGGTTGTTTGCATAAAAATAGATTAGAAATGCACTAAAAACTGCCACAAATATCCAAATATTTAAAGTATCACACTGGATCTTATCGAGAACTTAAAAAGTAGCTCCTTGAAATGGTCTTCCACTTGTTTGAGGATTTTTCTCCCAGAGCACATCTAAAATATTAAAAAGATAATGCAGCTAGGAGCTGAAATATTTAGCTGCATTGCTTTTTGACTCTATTTCCTGGTTTTTGCAGAGCAGCCAATCCAGGAGCGGTAATCATTTTCCCTTTATTTCAACCTAGACCGTAAATAAGAAAGACCGTAGATTTTAGCTTCTGTGGTAATGAGCTAAGATGGTTTCCATTGTTCATATTAATATATTTAATAAAAGGGTTTGAGCTATTAAAACAGGCAGATATAAGAGTTTTTAGAGGCAGGCCTCAAGTGTTCATGGATATTAGCTATTTATGCTCTGCAAAACACAAAATCTGTAGTTTTTTTGTCTAGTTTCTAGTGCAAATATCTTAACACACTTGAAACAAGACAAAACTAACTTAAAAGTAACTTTTCAGAAAGATATAGGAGCTTGTTTTAAATCAATAACTCCTTAATATGCTTAAAAACTGGCAGATTATTTCACTAATAACATGGAGAAGATGTCTCGTTAAAAGTGAATTAATCTGCCAGCAGAACAAGTTTTAATCAATATCAAAGAAATTATTTATATATCAAGCTTCTGCATATTGCTGAAAAGTTACTTGTAAGTTAGTTTTGTCTTATTTCAAATGTACTGAGTTATTTATGCAGGAGAAACTAGACCAAGACTTTTTGTTTTTGTAGTTTCACTACTGCTAACACCGTCGGTCCAGTGTCTTCCTGAAATCCATTTTTGGCATCTTGCTGCAAGATTGAAGAAAAATCCTCCAGAAAACATTTACTTGCTGCTTTCTCACCAAGCAGAAGGGACAGAATGGTAGTCCAAGTTAGCTAACGCTCAATTTTCACCTGGAGCCACATTAGCAGGAAACCAGGCTAACTAGGCTAGCCAGCAGATTTGGCTACAATCACATCTTTTCCAGCTCAGAACAATAATCCTTCTCAGCCCAGTCCTGTTAGATCTGTAGTCGTAGAGGTCAGAGTGTTGTTGGCGCCACCTGTGAAAGTGTTTTTAGCAGAAAAACAGAGAAGGCTAAGCGGTGGACACGCCGCTTCCTGCTGGAGCCTTTCATGTTTCACACCTGTGAAATTGAGGAAAGCGTTGTTCGGCTCCAGCTCTTGGTTGTTACGTCTGTTTGACAACTGAGTCTTCTCTGAAGCAGCTAAAGTGAGATGGAGAGCTGATTAGACTGGAAGAGTAGTCAAACCTCAGTCTGTCTCACCAGGAGATGTGTCCTAATTAGAGCGTGTGCCTCGCGTCTCACTGAGAACGAATAACAAGCCTCCTCCCACAGCGGCCTCCAGACGAGGCAGCCAGCCCTCTGATGCAGCAGAAAGCTCCGGACTGCAGGCCGCACTGAGCGGACCGACGCTGGATGAGACTGTCCGTTATCTGTCAGATAAAAAGAGAAGTGAAGGGCAAACCTCAATGTGCTTTTCTGGGGTCTTTAATGTGTCCGAGCGACACATGGTGAAGTGGCAGGAAAGTTTTAGCTTGGAGGTTTAAGTGGTGTTTTACGGAGCCGAATAGGAGACATGGAGGTTTTTTCTTTTGCTTTCTCTCGTAATAATGTACTCATCAGTCCATGGGGCATAATTTCATACTGAAAGTCTTTCTTACGGTGAAACCCTAGTTTCTGCTACGTCATAAGGTTTTTGCATGTATATTAATATCTCGTTTGTGAGATATCTGAAGTTTTATATCTTTTTCTTTAGGATTTAAATGCACCACCAACCTATGTGCAAAAGCAAAGCAGGTCAAACTTGCGGTTTCCATCCCTTCTAAGATGAAACCTTCAGTAAAAAGTTTCTGTTTTTTCCCTGTGACTTATTTTCACGGGATAATAAAGTCATCTGACAGTTTTTATTGTCTCTTTTTGTGCTGGTAGTCTGAATTGTTAATAAAGAGCCGTTTTCTCAACCTCACACAGAGACAAAAACATGCAGTGAAGAAATTGATTTTCAATCAATATTTTGCATTAAAGACTTAAAATGTTTTCACTGAGGCTCTTTAAATGTTTGTAATTTTTAACTGACATTTGTGACTATTAACTACGAAATAGTGTATTTGCTAATTTGTTGAAGGGAAACATAAAACTTATTACAAGGGAATGCAAAAGGAAAATGTCCCCTACGGGGCTCCATAGTCTTTAACCCTTTTGAGCAAAACCTTTCCAGAAACATTTTGTTGCACTGATGGCTGCAAGGGGCTGCTGTTGGTAGCACAATGCTACCAGCTGCACCACAGAGATCCATAATATTTGAATTTAATGTTTTTCTCCCACATAACCTCTGATGTTAACATGTGAACAGAATATCTCAACGATCTCATCGGCCTCTGAATAATTTATCAGTTTTCAGAGATATTTTTACATGCTTCACTGCAAAATCTGGTTTTGTTTTTCTTGATACTGATACAAAAAATATACATAACTCTCAGTTTGTAATCCATTTGTAATCGTAATCAAACCCTGATTAAGTGCTTATTTGATCCATGTCCAGGATTCATTATTTTCCTTTACAAATGTCTGCTTTTCATTCCATCACAGAGTAATCCACTCACTTTGTGGACGGATCCAATCTCCCGGGGCAGCTTGTCTCAGATTGGATGTCAGCCGCGGGAGACAGATGCACTCATCACAACTTTTATGAATGCATCACCTTTTATGTTCGTATAAACATTCATTTTTCTCGCTCGTGTAATAAAACAGGACAGGCCTTCGTTCACCGATTCCCCAAGAAAATTGGAGCTTTCAGGATCTTTGTAAGATAAATACCTGCAACCTCAAGCCTCATCTTCAGTGGAGTATATTTTCCCAGGATTATTTGGGCATGCTTTTATTTATTTATTTTCTGAGCAAATATGGCTTGTGAAAAATATCAAAGTGTGTTATTTGCCTCCACCAAACTCCACAACATCAAAGACTCCCCCTCCGGTCCCACAAGAACCGAAGAACCTCGGGTTTTTTACCCGCGCAGCTTCATCTGTCTTCCATCTCAGCTTTGCTCGAGCTCAAAAGGCAAAAGCCTCTAATGATACGAGCTGCAAGATGGAGAGGCTGCTGCCAACAAAACAGGAAGGGAAGGGAGAAAAATAAAGATGAGCAACCAAACAGACACATTTTGGGTGATGATTGACATCGCCGCATCTCTTTATTATTCCTGTGATGTTCGTCCAGACTCGCTGTTCGCCCAGAAACCGTGGCCTCACACTTTGGCTGATGCAGCAATCTGGTGTTGTGCGCCTCTCTGCCTGCCAACCACCTGGCTGGAAGACGCATAATCACCCTCCCAGTCAATCACTCCTCACACTGCCGATGGCGTAGGACGGGTGTCGGAGGAAGTACGGCGGACACGCACGGGCTGCGTGGCCGACTCTGACACCTTACACCTTGCTCCCCCTGCATTCCTGATCAGCCTCCGTTGTTCCAGCAGCGCGCCCATTTGCATTATGCAGGAGAGTCGGAGAGAAGCAACATGGCAGCTGGGTCTGAGATTTCGCGCTTGTTTTAGTGAGAATCTCCTCTCCTGCGAATTGATTCATTAATATAAAACCTGTGAGATATTAGCGTGGAGTTACTATGGTGATTATTATTCATTTATGACACAGGATTTGCTTCCATACCTGAACTGAACTACAGCCTCTCTCTGCGAGATCTGGTTGTTTCCAAGACGCCATTTGGAGTTACGTAACCCAGCCATGGATGTCCTACATGGCTCGTCATGCATATTGCAGGAAGCTAAGAAGCAAGCTCTCCACTTCACTGCACTGAGGGACTACTAGATTTTTCATCTCTGATTAAAAGGAACCAGAGGACTCCATCACCGTGCTCCAGAGGAGAGAAATAATTGACAGACTCAATCGTCCAACAAGAGAATTGTTTTTTGACTTACCGGGGGGGAAAAAAAACTTCTTACACTGAGAATCCATTTAATTACACACAGCAAGTTAAATATTTATGCTATTATAATGAATTAATACGGTGATTTAAATAAAAAAAGAGGCCTGGTCAATTTACTTGATTCACAAAGACTGAATCAAGTTTTTCAGTGTTTGTGGTTCAATAAAGATGCCTGCTGATGAAGAGATAAAGTATGTGTTTATTTTTATTTCATTATTTTGGTTTTGTTTTCTGGCACAAAAATGTTTTTGATCATCAACCAAATTCTACTAAGTGAAAAACAATCTGAGTGAATACAAAGCCAAGCATTTTCCAAATAATTTCATTTATTGGGGGCGGAGGGGAATCGATTCAAACCAACCTGACCTGGAATGAAAAGGTCCACAGTTAATTCTGCTTAAATCACACCTACATTTTTATTTTTATTTTATTTGTTTTATTTTATTTCAGTTTCAATAGCCCCACCCAGGACTAATACCAAAATTGTAGATTCAAGAAATCAAACCTGTGTGACTGTGAAGGAGGCTTAAATCTCAAAAGGCAACACATCATTGTTCCCCAATTCAAAGAAATTCAAGAACGGATGAGAAAGAAAGCCGTTAGCTTACATGCTAATGCACGCTTATACGCGTGACGTCACACTCAAAGCCCCGCCCACTCCGCCACGACGGACGTCAAAACAACCAAAGCGCCCCTGTAAAGCCTGTCATAAAAACAGACAGCTGTAGTCTAATATCGCTTTTAGTCAGTTGATTTTACTTTGAAAATGGTCACAGGATGCTGCGCGGTCGGCAGCGGAAGAAGACAAGGATAGAAACCAGATTGTCATTTTATGGCGATGGATGGCAGCAGCTGTTGACTGTCAGCTCCTGGTGTAACCGCGGATTTGCAGCGAACACTTTTTTACAAGATAAGAAGATTAACGTTCATGTTCTTTATAAGTAAGTATGATTAGAAATTAGATATCTACGTTGCATTATGGAGAAGATATGCGTTTAACCATTTGGTAACCATGGAGACAGTGCCCGTCATGTAGCCTAGCATGTATGAAAAAAAAAATGGTTAGCATTGTTTTTTGTACGCCTAAATGCTTCACCGGTGTAAGGGGAAATGCTGACATAATGATATAAATCATGTGGTGGGAATTCAGGTAAAGTTGGTAATTTGATCAACACATCAGGAGGGAGGAGGTACGGGTCGGTTTCTAAGCTAGCTGTTTCCAACTTTTGTAAATCCCGCCGTTTATGAGCCCCAACTAGTTGAGTTACGTTAACAGACAAATTAGCTCGAGTGGAACCAGAAGCCACGGATAAACGGGCAAAAACAACTTTGGAAAGCAGTTTCAGTAGCTCTGTTCAATACTCCCGTCCCTCACTTCTGACGTCCATCATGGCGCCTCGAATGATTTAGTGACGTAGTTGCAAAGGGTCAATACGTGTTTTTATTAGCAGGCCCTTCTATATTAACAGACGGTTTGTGCCAGGGGTCCCCAAACTTTTTCCTGCGAGGGCCACATAGCTGTTCCTTTTTCTGGTCGGGGGCCGGTCTTAGTTTTTGGAGAAAGAAACCTTAGAAAATTCTTGTCGACGGGGGGCCGACGACGAGGAGACATTCGCGCTTTTAGATAGATTTTTACCCAGAATGCAAATGGAAAAAACCGTGAGTGAAACTGTGACTGGGACTGACTGGTATACATTCCATTGAGGGAAAGTTAGTTTCACATCTGCTCAAGAGCCCCCTGGTGGTTGAAGAAAAATCCACATATAAACCAGAAAATACAATATATGACAAAAAACACTGAATGCTCTCTGGTATGAGGAGGCGGGCCGGACCCGGTATTGTTCAGGGGGCGGGACCAAATGACGTGGCGGGCCGGATCCGGCCGGCGGGCCGTAGTTTGGGGACCCCTGGTTTGTGCAAACCAGTGATGCATAAAAAGTTAGAATCATAGTAAAACAGCATATTTACAACTTTATGCTCACAAACATCACCTGCTGTTGCCTTAAGGGAACTATCTGTCTTTGCTGTGAAATTAACCATGTTGTTATTTCCCAGCTTTCTATTGTTTATTTCCTTAAAGTCAAGATTCTGCATAAAGATGAAGTCCTGCTGCTGAAAACAATCGACTCGGTTGTTACATTTGCATTGATAACATCATGGTTGGTAAGTTTCTTTCTGTTTTAGACAGTCTTTGGTTCCAGCAGGGGGGTTTTGTGTGTCAAATGTATTTCTGTTTTGAAGAACAGTGAAAAAAATGATTGTGATATATCTGGTTTCACATTTTTAGGATTTTTAGATTTTCTGTGTCTAAAATGTGATGTAATTATCATTATCTCTAAATTAAATCTATTTGTGATGTAAATTTGCTGTCATTTGAATGAGGGCAGATTAATTTGTAGTTTAATCTAAGTTGGTTTGAACCGGATCTCTAGTTGCCTGCAGCAGAAAAGCAATTAGCAAAAATTATTCAAAGTTGTGAAGTACTAAATTTTTCAAGCTTTTTAAACTTGGTAATAAAATTTAAACTGATCCATAAAATCTAAGTGTTTAGTCTACCTACTGCAATTTGCCTTTTGATTTTTTTTCAAAATCTGCTGTTGACTCATCTTTCATGTGAGCTTGAAGAAAAAGATATAGAATTGAAATCCTTGAGGCTTTAAATGCCCTAGATCAATATCACATGAAAAGTATTCCAAAATGAAGAATTACTGAAATGCAACACAAACCCTCATGAAATAAATAAATCTATTGGAAGTAGCATTTTATCTCAGAGACTCTTAATGGAGATACAAAACTCTTCAGTCTGTTTTCGATTTATTTTGTCACACTTAAATTTTGACATCAAACAAGCAACATTGCATGAATATCTTTTGTGTCATCTTCCGAGGTTTTCTGTCATTTCCTTCAGTGGTTCTTGGTGCAGCGCCACCACAGGTGAGGAGGGGAACAGGTTTTTCAAACGGTTTGAATCATTTCATTGTAAAAAACGTAACAAATGCTTCCAGTTTTGTTTTTCTTCTATGAATTTCCAAGAAGTAGTAGGAGTAAGTAGCTGCATTTTTATTTAGCATATAATTGCGGATTTTGACATTTTGAAAATAAATTTGCTTAACGAAAACATGCTAATTTTGTAAAAACTAATTTTCCATAAAACGTTTTGGTGCTAGGATGAGTTTTTTTTCACCATATTGAAATTGATTTATTTGGTAAAACTAACAGAAACACTTTTTTCTCATCACATGAGTTACTTGATGTTACTACTGGTGGAAACCACAAAGAAGACGACGACAGGAAGTGGTTGAAGGATGGTGGCGCTGCATGTTTTTAATGACTTATTGTGTAAATTTTAATTGCGTCTCTTATTTAATGCAAACACCAGAATTGCGAAATTTTATTTATTTATTTATTTATTTTTTACCTTAGTGGAATATTGACTAAGTTTTTCCACACATTTGTAATGCAAACACAGCTAGTCACCAAAAACAGGGAACGAAAGGAGGGGCAAATATTTTTAGCAGCATTGCAGTGAGCTATCAATTTTAATGATTCAGTTTTCCCCAACATGAATATTAAGGTTCAGTTGTTGCTGAGTTACTAGTCTTTGTGTCACCTTTACTCTGTAAACGCTCTGATCCATCCAAGCAGAGATGAAAAGGAAGATCTTGCTTTTCTTCTGTCCTCAGCTGGAGAAGTTGCCTCAGCATCAAGGATTGAATTTGGCCCCAAGGGAGACCAAAATTGGACCAATCAATACAATTAGATTGTTTTTCTACGCCGCATCGAGCACATTAATCTGGCATGTAAACTCATTCAGCAAGTTGGATGCTTTATTCAGGAGTCAAGAAGAGTAATGTCAGGCTTTGTGTGTTAAATATTGAAAGCAGTTGCTGAATTCTCCTCAGAGGTCTTCCTAATGATGCTCTCTTGGAACTGATACAATTGGCAAATGATTATTGATTTCAACACCGGAGGAGGCTGGCTGGCTTTCAGAGCTACGCGCTGCCAGGTTGCAGTCTCTGGATTTTCAAATTAAAACCAAACATGTATGTTGTTTGAGGAGGAGCCTCACATTTTTCTTTATAAAGCTCAACAGCGTGCCATTACGTGTTAAAGGAGCGTATTGCAGCCCTTTTCACACCAAGGGCGGTTTTTAAATTCTCATCACTTTTCTGACTGAGAGGTGAGAGAGTGAGATTTGAAAGCCTGGAAACCGACGACGGTTCCACCAAATTACAAGCATACAAAGACAAACAGGCGACATTAACTCTTAACGCTCTCAGCCTTGGGCCAAACTAATAACACCACAATTGAATCAGCTCTAAATAAATGATGGTGCTGTAGTTTAATAACACATCATCTGCTTTTGTGACAGCATTAGATCTGGCGGCGCAATAAATAACCATCCAGTAGGTTCAACCTAAAGGCCATTTATGAGAAGCAACAAGACGTCCAGATTTTCTTTGTCTTTAAACTAATAGTTTTTGGTTTCTTTGGACACCCAGTCAAAAACCAGGCACCACCAAGAGGATGCAATGAGAAGTGTGGAAATAATATGCTGGATAAACCACCAAGAAGTCCTGCAAGTCACAAAAATTATATTTAATTGCCAGGTTTTATGTTACACAATTGTACTACATTAATAAATCACTGCAACCACTAAAACTCCCTCAAAAGGAAGACATGTTATGGATAGAAATGTAAAAATCAATGTAAGAATGCATGCGTTTGTGTAAAAAGATAATGCCTCCAAACATTTAGACAGTTTTCTTATTTCAACATAAAAAAGCTCAACTTCAGGTCAGTTTCCTGCCTATGCAACTTTCATTTAGTACCTGTGTGGGTATCAGTTACTTTTTTGTCACTAAGTAAATTAAGCAATCACAAAAATACTTAGATCTTACATAGAATTACATTTCATGGTATATTATTTTTCCCAAAAACAATATTATGCAATATTCCCATTTATTGTTGTTCTGGTACCCATTTGGATCAGTTCACTCTAAAAAATGTGGCAGATTATTAAACTTGACATAATCAAAAGTGACTTCTTGCTGGCAGTTCTACTGACAGGTACAAATTCAAGTCGGTAAAAAACATCACCAACAAAAAGTTGGGAACAGAATAACTACAATTGCAAAGTTTTGAAATGACCAGCATCGAAAAGGATTCAAAGTTTTTGTGACAGACATAAGCCTATAATAATGTCTACTGCATGTAGCCCACAACGTTAGCACCCTGCAGCCGCCAGGCACTCAGGATAACCGTCCTGATTTAGTCCCCAAAATCAATTTGAAGCCGTTTTTCATCTCCCTGTTTGGTCAGCTGAAATAAACCCTCCTTAACTTCATAAAAATTCAATTCCAGACTTTTACCTGCTGAAGAAAAGCTGAGCAAATATTGTCAAGATACCAGTGTCTATGTGTAGAAGTGGGGTTTTGTGGTGTTGCTATGAGCAGTCAGTGTCTTAAATATAGCAGGAAGTTCTCTGATCAAGCTGGATTTTACAAAATAAAAGTTAAAAGAGGTTCCATGTGACAGCCAGTCTGATCTCAAGAGATTTTTTGAGACTGGAGTTGTTTGAAAATGACTGAATCTGTTTCGAGCAGAAAGTTTAATAAATTACCAGCTTGATTCTCCAAACAGAATCCTTCCTACCTTCCTAAACCAACTCAAATCTCAAAACCTTTCACTGACATTTAACTGAACACTACATTGTTGCCCCTGATGCTGATTGGCTGTTTATCCAAGAGCAGAACGCCGCCTGTGGTTCTGCGGTTGTGCTCAAACTGTCTCCACTATGTATGTTAATGCATATTAAGCTATATTTGCTGTTCAAATTATTAAAAAGGCAGTTGTAAACGTTTTTAGAGGGAGTCTCACATATTTGTGGATTTTAGCTGTTTGCTGTGCTTAAACATTTCTCATAATGAACCACAAACCGACACATAAATACCTGTAGACCATTAACCATTTAATCTACAGTACAGTTTGCATGAACTGTTATTAAAATCCAGAGGTAGGAGATCCTTCAAGGTGGCTGAATATCCTGTGAAAACCAATTTGCAAGGATTTATTTGCATATTTTAAAGATATGAATTTCCTCTGAAAGTTTTTTTTCTTTGTTCCGTTTCTCACATTTTAGGACATAATTTGGGTCAGAAAATAATACTTATGGAATTCATGTAGCTGTAAAATTTAGGGTTTAGGACTTAGCGTGAACTGCTAGGCAGGTCACTAGCTTAACAGGTAGCTAGCTTGATTGTTGTTTACTGCTAAAAATGTTTAACAACTAGCATGCAGGTTCTTGACATGAACCAAGTGGGCAGTTGCCCAGGGCTGCATTGGAAAGAGGGGTGCATGAGCAACAGATAAAACAAGTTTTCTATTGCTTTATTCCCCTACAATAATGGACAATTGTGTATGTTAAACTAAGTTAACAAAATTGTTACTTTAACAGAACTCCACTTGAAAAAAACACCATGAATGTTTTGAAAAACGGTATATATACTTTTTTTCTTACCTTCTTTCTTCAAAAAAAATAAGGTATATATATATATATATATATATATATATATATATATATATATATATATATATATATATAATGTTTACTCAGGCTTTTTCCAAGGAAACATTCATGATGTTTTTGTTTAAACTTTTGAAATATGCAGACAGTAAATGTTAACAAACATAAAGTTACTAAAAATGTATGTTAAGATACCCATCTTTTATTTTTCTGACCCAAATGGTCAAATGGTTGATTTAGTAAAAAAAAAAAATTAGAACTATGCTATAAATATTGCACACCAATTTTTTACCCTCAGACAAAAGCTGAAGGCAGCTTGGTTAAGTGCTTGTCTTAAGTATTCCCGGCCTGTCGAAGTCGATCAGGTTAAATAAAAAAGCTCCAAACTGTTCGCGGCAAACCCCAAACTATGAAACATGAAAGCAGACAGTAGAGCCGGCTGCATGTTTTTGTTGCTCAACTCATGTTGAAGGCAGTAAAAGAAAAAAGTGCAGCAGTGAGGGACAAAATGTGACACAAATGAATACAGTAGAGAGGAGATTCATTTGCATGTGAGCCGATTTACTTTGAGAGGGCGAATGAGCAATACTTATCATTCATACAAAACGTGTTTTACTTTGAAGGAATGTGCAAACAAAGCTTTAATAGAGGATGCCTTCACATGCTCTCTGAGAACTCTACATTTACAAAGTAAAATACACATCCAGGAGTAGCACTTCTACATACTCAGTGAATCTGCTTGCATAGTTGGGTGCATGCATAAGCAATATATCATGCAACAACTGCCATACACTTGGAGAACTATGAACTCTTCTCTGCCTCTGTTAACATGGTGGTGCTGAGCTACTCAAGCTAAAAATGTGCACAAGCTGTGATGAAGACAGGATGTGCTGACTAAAACACACCACAGCGCTCGCTCTATGTACAGTTATGGCGTCCAGCAGAGACATCCCGGCTGTCTTTGGATGTGTTGTTCTGTCGCGTGAGATGGTGTTGATTTTTTGTTGTTCTTCACATTAACCCTGTGTTGATCTGAGAGGAATGTTCGGACATGTCTGGCAGTTTGAAGAGGCGGATGCTCATGACAATCATGGGCATCTCAGGTCAGTTTCAGCAGCCAGCAGAGGTGGCAACAGATGAGATGGCTGAGCGGAAACGGGTAGAGCTGGGCGATAAATACATTCATCAGATTTTAGGTTTTTAGAAGACTTCATTTTTGGAAAATCAGTTTTTTTCTCCCCACCAATCCCTTCCTTGGGAATCCATAGTTAAGAGTAATGTTAGCGGCCATTTTGTTTGACGACTTCTATTTATTTGGACTTTGAATTCAGGTCAAGTCTATGACAAAATATAATGGTCAGGCTAAGATTTAGTTTTTCTTTTTTCATTACCAGGATAAAGCCATAATATTACAATATTGTAATTTTATGAGAACTCCAACACAAGAATAAGCTTTTTTCCTTCTTTAACAACTTTTTTCCTCATTTTTAAGATGTTTTTCTAGCAAAATTGCTTCTTTATACTGTTAATATTATGACTGTGCATTTGTAATTAAACAAAAATTCCTGCATATTCTCATAATTAAGCAAAACTTCTCATAGCCTGGCTCTAATTTGCCGTCATACAACCCATAGAAGGGACGACTGAAATAAAAGCCACTTTATGAAAATGTTTTCTGTCTTTTAAAGTGAGAAAAGAATGTATTAAAATTGTATCTGGAATGAAAAATTTGGGGTATTTTTAAGCTGTATCGCCTGTAAACGAAGCATTAAGAGCCGCTGCAAACCCAGCTTTCTGATTGGTCAACGTCGGTGACGCCTCTTAGCCTCTCAACGATTTTTGGCTGGACGGGAAAATACAATGCAGATTAAAGGCTGCTGCAGAGTTTCTACACCAAAGAGCATATGTAAACAGTAGATCAGGTTAAATAGGCTTAGCTTTTACTTAAAATTACAGGTTCAGTGCTTAGTATCAATGTATTCAATTACAAATTTCTGCAAGTTAAACGGTTTTGGGTAAATATTTCTACTGATTATCTGAGGCACTGATGTTTGTTGTTGACGTATGGCTCTCGATACTGAAGGAGAGCAGTACAAAGTGATTTCAGAAAATTATTCACTGCATCAGCATGTTGAGAATCTCCGTAAACCTCCTTTGGTGGCGAACATATCTCAGTTGTGTCTGCTTTCCATTGTTTTTCACTTTCAGCTCCGACTGAGACGTTCCTCTCCCAGCAGTGCTACAGACAGAACAAGGCAATCATTTCCATACATGTCCATGCGTATTTACAATACACTAGAATATTATTTAAAATCAATGCAATCCATACAAAGTGCTTTAGTTTAAAATCCATTCCTAAATAAATTTTCAGGTACGCGTCCTCTACAGCAGCTGGTATTCAGTGAGCGCCGAAAGGTTTTAAAAGATGTTTGTCGGAGGGCAAGGAAAGGAAAACTCCTCAAAGCTGCACCAGAAAGACTCTTATCAGACTTTTAAAGAATCACTTGGACCTCTGGCTAGTTTGTGAGGAATTGATTGGGATCTTCCTGGACTGCAGTGTCTTTTTAGCCGGTTCTTTCTTCGCTGGGTCCTTCGTGGCAGCTGGAGACGAGGTTTGTGCTTCGGGGAGCTTGGATTTTGCAGAGGGCAGCAGAGAGTTTTTAGCTGCACCGGATACTTTAGAGGATTCCTTATCTTTGGCTGAACTGTGCAGTTCTGAACCCGCATTCTGAACTTTCTTGCTCGCCGCACGCTGGGTTGTGTCCCCGCCACTTTCTTCTGGGATTGCTTTTGCATCCGATTTCCCGCTCTCGCCCGGTTTGCGGTTCTCCTTGGGCCTCAGAGCGGTTTTGAAGAAGGACAGACCTTTGTCCTCTGTCTTGCTGGTCCCTCTGGGTCCCCTTGATGACGGAGCTGAACTGGTGGAGGAAACCCCAACGCTTGAGGATCGGAGACTGGTCATAGAGGAGCTGCTGCTGGAGCTCCGGCCCGCTGGCCTCTCCTCCACAGCTCTACCTGACCTGCCTTCAACTCGACTCGCAGTCAGCCTGGAGGAAGCCCCCCCATGGCTGACCTTCCGATCCGACACGGCGCTCGCCCGCGAAGACTCCCGACTAGCGCTCCTGTCTGCTGCTCTAGTCCTTTCCCCAGCTGAGTTTTTCTCGCTCCCCTCTCTGTTTGACGCCCTCTTCTGGGGCTGTGAGGTATGCGGAGAGCCGCTCTTCCTCTGCTGCGCATCAGGATGTAATGACTCTGTGGCTTGGGAAGATGTTTTCTTGGAAGGCGTCGCTGTTCTTGAGGAACCTCCCTTGCTTGATTTAGGCGGCACAGAGCTTTTGTCCTTGGTGTTCGAGGCGGATGCTGCACTCTTGGACTGCGTTCGAGACGGCGACTTGTCGATGGCTGGAGACGCAGGGGAAAGGGAGCTGGAGGACGTTGAGGAAGTGGGAGGCCGTTTCCTGGGACTTCTTTCACCGTCCAACCCAGTCTTGCCTGAGGTCCTTTTGATGCCAACACTTTCTGCACTCCCGTTTCTTTGCTTCACATCCTTTGGGGCTATTCCATGTCGAGGACTGACCTGCTCCGTGTTGTTGTTTTCCCCTGTTGGGTTCAAGCTCCTCTGCTCTGCCTGTACCACGGACTTGAAGCGCCCCTGCTCTATTAGCCTCTTAGTTCCCACATTGGTGTCCAATGCAGCGAGGGCCGACTTCCCTCCTGGCATTTTCTCTGGCTTAGGTGAACTGGTGAAACTCGGGGATGTCGGCTGGATATCAACCACCTCTCCGATCCGCTCCAGAGTCGGAGAGGAATGGGACTCCAGGGAGAAGCGTGAGGGAGAGTTGGAGCGGAGCTGGAGCTTGGCTGAGTGAGACCAGGATGGCTTTGTGCCATTTTCACTCAGAACTAGAGGGCTGGCAATAGACGATCGTGACGAGAACGTTTGCCTCTGCATGCCTCTGACGGCTGGTCGGGTTGAAAGGCCTGCATGGTGAAAACACAACCATCAAATGTTGGTTTATAGAGACACAATGCTCAGAAGCAACAGAGGTGTGTCCAGAGAAAGACTGGGCTCCTCACCGTCGTCCTCGCTCCGTTCCCCGGCGAACTCGGCGGACTCGGACAGAGACGCTAGAGAGGTGCGTCTTGAGGAACCAGACGAGGCCTGGCTGGGAGGACGGCTTCCCATCAGCCGACTGATCCAGTGCTCACACAGAGAGGAGCTGGTGGAACCTGAAGGTCAAAGCAGAGGGCGAATAAAACCAAATAACAAAAAAGTGACATGTAAAATCTGGATTTTCTTCTAATTTTCAAAAGTTTCCATTAACCATAAAATTGCACAAATTGAAATTACGAGAATAAATTAGCTCAATGGAAACATGACAGTTTTGAAAACACTTTTTTGGCGTATCAAATTAGATGTATTTCGCAAAACTGCAATGGAAACTTTTTCTTTTTTTGCATCATACTGGTCATGTGATCAACAACCGGCTGTTACTACTGCCAAAAACCACAAAGACAACAACAGGAAGTACTTAAAAGGATGATGGTTTGTTTTGTTTGCCAATAGCGATTATTTATAATAATTTCTCCAATCAATTACTGGCGGATAAAAACAATTGGCACATTCTACAAGTTTTTCATTTAATCACTTAAGAATTTTTATGCAACATTACAAGTGCATGAAAAGCAAATTAAGTAATTAAATTACTTTTTAAAATAAGAAAATATTTTATTGCCTAAAATGCAATAACAATTTAGTGAACACTTGATCAATTGTAGCTAAAAAAACATCTTATGTTAAAAGTTGAGCAATTTCTGCTTGTACCATACAGTGCAGAGATAACCGTTATTATTTGGATTAATCACTTAATAACTGTTGCCCTGTGACAGACTGGTGACCCGTCCAGGGTGACCCGCCTCTCGCCCAGAACGTTAGCTGGAGAGGCAGCAGCACCTCCCGACCCCACAGAGGGACAAGGGTGCTAGAGGACGGATGGATGGATGGACAGATGGATGGATGGATGGACGGATGGATGGATTGATTTAATAATTGGGTAGCAAAATATAATTATTTTTTTACAGAATTTGAACTGGTTGATACTAAAATTCTGCCACTTTGAGGAGTTTTGAGTAGGACATATTTAAAGACAATGGTGTTTTTATCTTTAATGCAGAAGTGTTTTATTTTTTAAACAACTTTGGTTTAATTACTGCTCTGACTGTGTTGTTGTTTTAGCAAAAGTCCTTTTTCATGAGTCTCCATGCTCCAGTTTCAACAATTACCTCTTGGCTAAATTAGTTTATTTCAGTAATCGATTGATCACGATTCAGCCCTAAAAACAGCTGACTTAGTTGTGCTTCCACGTGTTTTTGTCAGGATTTTGTATGCAGTTGCATTGACATAGCTGTGCAGCAGAGCCTGTTTCATTCAGTCAGTTCAGCCTCGCCTGATGGAACGAGATCTTAGTACAGGTTACCTCCAACTGAGCTGTTGGCAGACCAGGACGGGATGGTAGCTCGTCTTTGATAAAACAGGATGTAACCCGTCTGCTTGCACACATCGTCTTCAGAAATGGGATGAACGTCGCTGTCGTCGAAGCAGTACCACTGGCCGTCGATGGAGTTCTTACAGTAAGCTGCAAGTCACAAAGGAGGAAAATGTTTTAGACAAAATGGAGTCACCGGAGCCAACGCTGCGACCCGGCCACGCCTACCTGTGTAGTGCCCCCCCTGCATGGTGCCGTGATGGTTGCACACGGCGTACAGGTCGTACAGGTAGTCCTCGGGGTCCCGGCCCATGCCGTAGGGCCGTCTCCACGGCGACCAGTGGGACGGGAGACTCCAGCTGCTCTGGCTCCTCTTCACCATGTGCGGTGCCATGTCCATGCCTGTGAGAGGGAACTTCACCATGTTCTGCATCTTCACGCGCCGATCCCCGTCCTGACAGACACAAACATGAACAATATTTTTAAACAATTAACTGTGTTGAATGCAAGTCAGCACCGGGTTCATATATTCATTGATTCCGATGTGTTAGTCGGACGTCCTGAAAGATCTGAGCGACATATTTGGAGTTTCCTTGACTCTCGTTAGGATACAGGGACAGCAGATTTAGTCCTGGTCCTGGCAGGTTATTCTCTCCTATGCTGCCCGTAAGAACATCTTTTTGTGATGGATCAGAGATGAACCTCCTTCCACGACATCTTGGACAAACTCGTCCTTTGGAATAATTCACCTGCCTCTGCAAAGGGCCAATTTTCACGTATTTGGATCCTTATTTCCGTTTCACAAATTCTACTGTTGCATCCTTACTAAACAGCATTGTGATAGATGACCCATGAATGTATGTATATGTACATATTTGTGTTGCACCCTGTCTTAACTGTGTATATCTATGTTGGGCTGAGCCTTTGTCTGTTCTGATATTAATATCTGTATCGGTCCTGATGTTGATCTACACCGGCTCCCTGCAGCTCCGAGAACAAACTTTAAAGTACTGATGTTAGTTTATAAATCACTGAACGGCTTACTGATCTACTGTTGTATCCAGAACCGGAACCAAACAGGGAGAAGCAGCATTCAGCTTCTATGCATCTCAAATCTGGAACAAACTTCCAGAAAACTGCAAAACAGTCGAAACACTGAGTTCTTTTAACTCTATACTAAAATCCCAGCTGGTTAGTTACTGCTGAGACATTATTAATGGAACATTAATCAACATTTTGACATGTTATGACAAAACTTGGAAAAATGTCTTTCCAATTTTTTGTTGTTTTATTATGTAAATACCATGTTGTTGAAATGTGCTATACAAATAAACTTGATTGGTTGATCTATTTAATCTAATTCTGTGCTTTTTGCTCGGATTCAACGTCATGCTTTATTATTTTATTATTCAGAATTCCTAACTATACTTTCTGAACCATTTGAAAGAAAATTTGTCAGTTTATTTTTTTTCTTACATTTTTGACTACGTGAGTCAACTTAGTTTTTGTCAGTTTCTTTATTATTTCTTTTCCATTGGCTGTTCTACCCCTAATTGAACTGACTGAACAAATTAAAGTTGTTTTGACATGTTTCACCAAGCTTCTGAAGCTGTTGGTGTAAAGGGTGCTGTACTGGCGAAGAAATGGCAAATAAATATGCAATTCAGCACATTTACGCCTGTGTTTAAAAAAGAAACATTACTGCTTTCATGTATCGGATTGGCATCAGCTGGTACTAAATCTCAGATATTGGTACTGGAAGGGAAATCAAACTGTCATCCAGAGATGTGTGTACCTGTCTGAAGCGCTTGAGGTGAAGGATGAGGATGTCTGGCAGCGTCCACAGACTCAGCTTGATGCTGCCCTGCTGCAGCTGCTTGCAGTGTGGACATCTCCACGCATCATCCGGGGCGAGCTGGAGGTCAGGGAAATATTTAGGAAATATCTCAAAGAACACAAAAAGACTCGGATAAACTTCTGTTGATTTGGAGTGAAGCTCCCTGTTAGCATTGAATTGTTCTTACAGCACCTGTTTAAATCCCATTCGTTCAAGTCTGGACTGGCTAAAAGTCCAGCACATTAGTTTATTATGCAAAATTATCTCTCTGAAACCTTCCAGACCTCTCAGGTCTTCTGGTTCTGGTTCTGCTCTGCATCCAGAACCAAACATGGAGAAGCAGCTTTCAGCTTCTATGTAGAGCTTTCTATGTTTTCTGGAACAAACTTCCAGAAAACTGAAAAAACGCAGAAACACTGTGTTCCTTTAAATCTAGTCTAAAAACCCACCTGGTCAGAGTTGCTTTTGTTTCTTTGTGTTCTTAGGATGTGAAGCACTTTGAAATGTCTTGTTATTGAAATGGGTTTTACAGATAAACTTGATTGATTTTCTAAATATTTTAAAACCATCAAACATTTTCCTTCAATCATGTTTTTGGTTTGGTCTGTTTTGACAAAACGGTAAATGTGAAGACTCATTTTAATCCAGTCTTCCTTAATTTCTCTCACTGATTGTTTGACTGATTAAAATATCCTTAAGAATTGTGTGTGTGTGTGTGTGTGTGTGTGTGTGAACCGTCCATGATGAATGATGGGTTACATTCCCATTCAACACTCATTTGTAATTTTAAAATAATTCCTTTTTCTTCCATTTTCCCAAATGTCTCCTACTTTGTGCTGCTTTTTTACATAAAATCCCAATAAACACGTCTAAAGCAACGTGACAAAACGTGGAAAAGTTCAATGGCTAAGAATAGTTTTGAGAGGCGCTGTCTGTACTCATCGGTTCCGGCCCGGCGGTGAACCGGGTCGGCCCGGCCTACCTGCTCCTCTTTGGTGTACAGCTGTAAGCACTGGGCCAGCGAACAGGTCTGCGGCTGCAGATGCTGCTCCTTCACCTGACGCACGCTCTCCGCATCCGGGATGTACTCGTCCTCCGTCCTCTTGAACAGACTGCGGGCGTGGCACAGCAGAGTCACACAGGAGGCGTGGCGCCTCACACACACACACACACACACACACACACACACACATCTGCTCGCTGCTTAATGAGGAGTGTGTTTGGCACTTACTAGTCTTTTGTCTCCTTGTCCCATTCGACAACAATCTTGACATGAGGTGGACCTCCTGGGCCGCAGGACTTGAAAGCCCTGTTGGAAAATAGTTTTCATGTTAATACTGTATCCTCCCCTGCTAAAAAAAAAATAAATACATTCATGTTTTATTACAGAAGTAGAAAAGCGTTTAACTGCCAGAGTGGGGAAATAAATACAGGAGCAGCATCTCGTTAAAATGTTAACGAGATGCTGCTCCTGTATTTATTTCCCCACTCTGGCAGTAAAATGCTTCCGTACAGTAGCTTTAACTCATGCTCAGAAATGGAGGGAAATTTCATTTTTTCTTTCTAAAAGCAGTGAAAATCACACAATTTTCACCACTTGCTGCCTAAATCCACTTGCAATCATTGACTTCATTTCTGCTACGTTGGTTTGCTTTCTATATGGACGTTATTCTGCTGCCGACACATCTGAGGCGAATAAAATGATTATTTTATTCTATTCACAATTAGAGATTGTTAATTTGAACTTTATAAATACATCTTGTATAAATTTAAGTAGTAAGAAAATATCCAAATTGGCATGACTGGAGATTAATGTGACCACTAGATGGCAGCATAGTCCAAGCTTCATATGCATTAATTGGTGGGATAAACACGTTTTCTAGGTTATATTCAGGGTAGAAGTGTGTTTGTTGTTGTTTTGTTTTTGTTAGTTTTTTTCGTTTACAAGGGATTAAGAAATTGTTTTTTGGAGGGAAATCTGTGGATGACATCTCAAACAATTCCTATAAAACACACAAAAGGTTTATTTTTGAAAGTATCTACAGATGTTTATATAGTAATTTATTATGTACGGATTTCTGTGACATACAACTATAAAGTTACAGATCCATTTCTGTTATCCAGTCTCCAAGAAGGGGGAAAAACATATAACACATGAAAATAGCTGTGTATTTAAATGTATTATACCCCAGGGAACCAACGAATTAAAACCGACAGAACAGAATTAAAAGTTTTGTTTTTCAAGTGGTTTTTGAATTTCCAGTGCTGTGTAACATTTCTCTCTCCATCCTTTGTTTTATTTCCATCCAGGAAGTCAGATTTGACTGATTTTAATCTTTTGTGGTCGTTTCGATCAACAGTTATTTCCTGTTTCACTGAAAGTTTTGCTGCTTTTAATTTGTGTTTATTCTTTTACTTTTTGTGTTTTAAATCTAATCCATGCACCATAAAGGTTAAAATCAGTGGATCCATTTAATCCACTACTGCCCCCCTGTGGTGGTGGATGGTATTACCTCTCCACAGAGGGATGGCAGAGCGGCTGCTCCTCCTGAGGCAGTAGGTATGTGATTCCCACCACTCCCACCACACGCAACGTGAAGGGCCCCACCTGCAGGAAGTCAAAGGAACTGCAACATTAAAGCAGCACAAACAAACATTTCATATTTAAAGGGATTTACCTGAACGATGGCGCCGGGACGCAAAAGATGCCGCATCTTCTCCAGAATCTCTGTCTGCAGCGTGTCCCACGTCACTGTGCGCTCCAAGTAGAGGATAAAGGGATTCCCAAACCTGCAGGCATCATGAGAACAACGAGGTTTAGAAAGCTTGGAGCTTATTGGCTGAAGCTTTGACCCAGAGGTGACGGGTGCAGGACCTGCGCCCCTGCTGTCCGGCGCAGGCCCGGTTGCACACCAGCAGCACGATCTTCTCCGCCTGGCCGCTGTTCTTGTTGGGGCTCTGAGGCGGCGTGCTGGGCTCTGGGATCTGGCCCGAGATCCTGTTGTTGTCCGTCCCGTACTTCAGGTTGTTCTGATTGAGGTTTGCATGTGGGCTCCCTGAAAGCAGCACACAACAATCTGCACTGTAAAAAATATTTCCCCCAACAGCTCCATCTCTAATTTCTCCTTTTTCTTTTCACATTTCATTACAGAAAAGCTTCCAATTTAAAGGTTTATTATTTGGGGGGTCATGAGGCTTCTGATTTGACATTTTTGGTATGTTTTTAAACACTTTAGCATAAAAGTAGGTATAAAACAATGCTTTTCAGCTAGGATTGAGCAAAAAACTGATCACTACGTTAAAAGTTAAGCATTTTAAGCAAAAATAACAGTTTGTTCATGGCAGTGGCATCATCAGCTCATCGCTGCTGTACTCAAATTTATATTTAAAATACTATAAAATATAGATGTGCATTATTTTTGTATATATACACATATAGACATTTTGCTCTGAATATACATCAGTCTGGGGCTTCAAGGCTGAAGAACATTGCAAAGATCAAAAGTAAATCATATGTCGGAATGGCCTAGTCAAAGTTCAGACCCAATCAGAGCTAATTTGCAAAGAAGCAGAAGCATAAATGTCGATGTCTAGATGTAAAAAGCTGGTAGAGACCTGGGAAGACTTGTGATTATAAGAAGTATTGGCTCTGGAAGAGTAAAAATTTACGCCACACTTTTCAGATTTATGTTAACCTCACATTCCTTCAGAACTACACACCACTTTGTCACATAAAATCCCAAAATGTGATCAAATTCAAGGTTGAAACGATTAATCGGATTGATCATGAGTTAATCGTTAACTGGAGTATTCAGACTGAAAAAGGCCAATTAGCTGCAACAACAACACACAGAGCCGTGATGAAGCCAAACTGTACAAAAAATACATTCTGTATTTAAGATAAAAATAAAAACTTCTTTATATGGAAACATAATCTACCAGTTTCAGCTTCACTTGGTTCAAAATCTGAAGTTAAAAAATTGTTTTAAGCACCTTTTATTAATCAATTAATGTAAAAATTAATAAACTGTATTAATGCAGGAAGGGTCAAACTTTTTACACGTTGATGTTAAAATAATGTTGGTCAAATGTAGACAAAAGAAATGTTTATCTTCTTATTTAAAAAAGACACTGAATGTTTTACTTCCTTTTTCAAATGTATTTCTAAAGTTGCATAAGGTAAGCTTAAGTGTTTTTTGTCAAATTAATCGATGAATCGTTAGCTGCAGCTTTAGTGTGAATACGTTTTGCATTTGGAGGAATGCACCTGATGTGGTCCCGCCCCGTTTGGACCGGATCTGCTCCGGCCTGAACAGCTCAGGCGTCTCGAAAGCGAAGATGGAGTCGCTCTCCTGAATGATCTCCAGGTCTTCGTCGTCGTCGCAGAAGGAGCGGTGAAAGCCATCGAAGTACATCTCAGTGAGGACGATCTGCCCGGCAACAGGAGACACAAACAGCGTGTGGGCTGAAGAGGCGCAGGCACTAATAACACATCAAACACCGCCGGACGTCTAATAATAACATCTAATCCTCATTTCTCTAACGTCACGCTTTCAGCAGCACATATTTCTGAAATCCTCTTATTTTTGGCAGAATAAAGTGGCCTGTACCTGTTGGGCGGGGATCTTGGTCTCCTGAGCCACAGCTTGCCGCAGCCTGGACACGGTGCCCGACAGCGGCACGGCCACCCCGACCCGCATGCAGTGAGAACACTTCCCTTGGTACACCACCGTCACGTACAGAGGCCTGCAGGACACGGCAGACGACTGGAGTCATAAGCTGATGCTTCGTCTGAATGTAGCTTTTCCCTGCCCTGAATTTTACGGAAGAAAATTTATTTTACAGAAAAGGATTCAGCCTACTGAAGGAAAAATAGATTTCTATTTAGAAAAACAAGACAAAAACTCTGGCTTTTATAGAGAAAAAAAGGATTGACATTAATTTTAGAATTTTGACTTAAATCTTAAAATCAGGACTTTTATTAGGGGAAAAAACTTTAATCTCCAAATTCAAAATTGTTTCTTTTTGACATCTGACTATTTTAGAAAAAAAATCTGACTTTATTCTTAGAGATTAAAATATCAGGGGTTTAGTGGCCCTCCTCCTCTTCCGTAGAACTGGGTTCAGGATCAGAACCGGCCTGGTTCTGTCTCGATCCAGGTCCAGCTGCAGCGTTTCCTTACCGGGTGTGAGGTACTGGGATTGGCAGTGAGATGCAGAGGAAAGGATCGAACGTGTTGCTCTGTTTCTGGCAGTGAGGACAAGTCAGCGAAGACCTGAAGGGTCACACAGGAGAACCAGAACAGATCCGGTCAGCTTCACCGGAACCGTCACAATTAGCCAAAGTTTTTTTACAAATAAATATGTTTACACCTTTTGTCCCCTCTGTATCTGAAAAATAGCATTAATAACCCATTTCACCACCATATTTTCCATTTTATCTTGTAAATAATTTCTATCAAACAAATGGTTTAGTTATCTTATTGAAGTTGTTGGCGTCCCAATCTGGCAGTTCACCAGCTGCTCATCATGTTTTTGTGTCAAAAAAATGTTAAGTTGACGGGAAATTTTGGAAAGAAAACATCAACAACAAATCAAATACAGAAGTGGACTAAATAAAACATGTTTTCCTGTAGGCTGTGTACGTAAAACGTAGAAATCATTAAAGATGCAAAAAAAGAACGATGCCTAGCCTGGTGGGGGACAAGTAAACCTGGAGGCCCGCCAGGCTAATGATGCTGCCGGGGAAATCCTTAGTAATATGCTGGAGATTTAGTTGTTTTTTTTATATCTTCCTGTGAGCAGAGCGATGTTTAACCCTCATCAGCTGAAAGATGTCACCAACGATACATTTTTACAGAACTCTGAAACACTTTGCGCGAGCTGAAAACTTCAAACCGTTTCTGAAAGGGGAGACGTTGCACAGCCGATGTTGGGTTGTTATGTTTTTCTTCGGTTTACTCTGATGAAACACTCGTTTAATAGACGGTAAATTGCTAAACTTCCTGGATATTGAAACAGGCAAATTTACTCACAAGACATTTAAAGAACATCGTACAATTCAAATAAGCAAAAATATCCTGGTGGAGATTTGAAACTTGGGGCATAAAGGTTTAATAAACAGTAAGAAGTGAGGATTTCACCTGTATTGAGCCTGAAACAGTTCCTGAACAAAAGATCCAGGCGCTGGCAGCGGAGATCCTTCAGGAACCGCTTCTTCCTCTACTGGAGGCTGACACAGCGCAGAACACGTTAACCCTAATTCCTCTGCTGATTCTGCAGCATCACATGCAGCCTGAAAGCGCGCTCACCTTCCTGGGGGGTCTGCTGTCCGGGTGGATGATCTGGTTGAGGTCTTCGTGGACTCGGTCCAGCAGCCAGAGGAGGAACTCCTGCGCGTCGTGTTGGGAGTTCCCTCTGAATTGCAGGGCGCTCTTCGACACGACGTTCTGCAGGCGGCAGGAAGAGAAACAACCCGGCGTTTACACAGGCTGGTTTCCTGCTCTGCGACCCGCTGGGCTCCTTTGACATTGTGCCATCATAAAATATTCAGCGAGTCTGACCGGGGCGGCAATCAGCACGACCTCAAAGGTCAGCAGAGCTCCACAAAAACCTTTTAATGAAACGACAACGAACTGAAGCTTCACACTGCAAAAACACAAAACCTTTCCACGCATTTCTGCTCTACCTGAGTTAGAACAAAACTGACGTACTGGTAACATTTAAACAAAATACAGGAGAGAGTTTTAGGTCAATAACTCAATGATATTAATAAAAAAAAGGTTCTAGTTCCACTGGCAGATTATTTCACTTGTAACAAGACATTTCCCCTGTTATGAATTTAAGTAGATGTTAAAAAATAAATAAAATAAGTGAAATAATTTGCCTGTGGAGCTAGTACTTTAAAAAAATCAATTTAAAGAATTATTGCCTTAGAACAAGCTCCCATGTTTTCTGAATAGTTTGTAAGTTAGTTTTGTCGGTAACACTTTAGCTGATTGTTGTGTCATTCAAATAAATGCAAGTTTTAATGCAGCTTTGCAGTTAATGTGCCTTTAGTTATCGAATAATGCCAAGATGACACTTCTAATGGACTTTTAATTCAACTTTCAGTTCAACTTTGCTTTAAAAGTTTCAGTCATAAACATTTATGAAGACTCCGTCATGTTCATGACAGAGTCATGTCAGTCTCATGCAGAGCATAATGTTACCGCTTTGTCTTATTTCAAGTGTCCTAAGATATTTTAATTAGAAACTAAACAACAGTCTGGTCACCTCTACTCTTTTTTCTTTCTTGCCAATCAAATGTCAAATATTGGAGAAGCAAACACTGAATGTGTTTGTAAAGCTCTTCTCTGCATGATCCTTTTAACTTCTGAGGTAAAAACAAATAACTGAGAGCCTCAGCAGGAGAGGACAGGTTTACTTCTGTGGCTCCTCCACTGAACCTGGCGCTGAGGAAAAGGTCTGCAAAGAAAAAAAATATATAACTTAAACCTCAATTTCAGATGAGGATTCATGAGAATTAGCCGTAGCGTTAAATGTAATAGTGACTTTATGGGATCTAGTGCCAGTTCCACTGGCAGATTTTAACACATTTTATAACACAGCATTCCCACGTTATGAGTAGAATAATCTGCCAGTCGAACTAGAACTGGGTTGCTAGGTAACAGGCTGGGCTTGGCTAGGATTGCTAGGTAACAGGCAGGGCTTGGCTAGGGTTGCTAGGTAACAGGCAGGGCTTGGCTAGGGTTGCTAGGTAACGGGCTTGGCTTGGCTAGGGTTGCTAGGTAACGGGCTGGGCTTGGCTAGGGTTGCTAGGCAACCTCGCCAGTAGAACTAGAACTTATTAATATTAAGGAATTGTTGACTTACAAGAAGCTCATATTTCTCGCGGAAAAGTTACTTGTGAAGTTAGTTCGTCTTATTTCAAGTGTACAAAGTTTTTGCACTAGAAATGAGTCAGAAACACTTGGTAAAATGTTGTGGCTTTGCAGTGTTGCTGCGTTGCTACTGGAACACATCTGAATCCAATGAGTGTTGAAGGACAAACTGACATGAAATAGATGTGATTCAGTCGCTTTCAGAGCTGATATGGATTGAAAAGTTGCAGGACAGTAGAGAACCGGTTCTGGTTTGAGGCGTAACACAAACTTGAAGTACAGAAAATCAAAAGTACCAAAAAATGAGAACCTAAAAATACAAATCCTGCTAATCTGACTAAGAATTCAGCCTAATTTTCCATTTGGCTCTACATATTCAGTGCTTCTGCCTTTAACAATAATGATCTATATCCAATCAGGCTGTTTATATCCTGACTGGCAACCAAGGTAGAAAAAAAAGGAAAAAAGGTCCAAAAATAGTCAGACTGTCAAGAGTAAAGCTGATGCTCAATGACCCTTTTCAGTTTAGCTTTTCTTCTGAGCTTTTTTGGGCTTTTGAAAGAAAATAGGCTGCAGGCCTGAAAGGAATATGCCCATGATGAGCAGGCTTTCATGTGTGTGTGAGGCAAAGTTTTCATTTCTGAAATGTGGTTTTAGAGTGAATGTAACGGCGGCTCAGGGACACGGCTGGAGAAAAGACGTGGCCTTTATAAAGCAAATGCATCACTCTGTTAGATTGACTTATTGTGTTGTTGAACATGTTTTACCTGCAATAAAGCCGCAAGATTCTGGAAATAACTTTAGTCCTGCAGCTTTTTGGGCTTTTTGGTTTAAAAATGAAGAGGAGAGTTTTAGATTTTTAAGAGAAAAGTATTCAAGTTCTCCAGCTTGAACCCTAAATAAAGACCCAAATAAAACACTATAAAACACTTTAAACCAACTTTAAACGCTGCTGCTCAGAAGAACTCTGTTAATTTGTGTTGCAAAGTAAAATTACTAAAATTGGTGTTTAATAGTTTTTAATTAATTAAAGCGAGATCTAAACAATGGGGTGTCCAAACATGCGGTAGGAGGGCCAATTATGGCCCTTGACATGATTTTGATTTTGACAGGTAAGATTTTTGCCAACAAATTAAAACTTTTTAGGTTCAAAACAAATTATTCCACTTTTATTAACCAGACTTTTAGTGTCACTGCTAGTGGAACCACAAACATTCAATGAATTATAATTTACAGGCAGATTTTGACACGTCTGTTCATGAAACTCATGGCTAAATACGGCAAGAGAGAAGGACACGATTCCAGCTCTTGTTGCACAACTGCAAGATTTTCAACCCCAAATATTTAGGAAACTGAACAGCTTCAGTCCTTCTGTTCATTAAAATATTACGTTTAGTTTGTGTAGGAAAAACAAAATTGAATTAACAAAATTACTTTTGTATTACTATTTTAAAAAGATTACAAAACTTTTGACCCAAGTGGCAAATCATTTGGACACCTATTGTTTAAAACAGTCATAATTTATAAGAGTCAACTGACTCATTTATTTGTGGCTGTGATTTAGACCTGTTTTATTGTGATCAAGAGACCTGGTCTAAAACTTAGAGCTTAGAATTAAAATTATTTTACTGCAGCTGAAGTTTGCAAAGTTTGAGGATAATGTTCTGTTCACACTAAATGTTTCTGAGCTGAATTCATTCAGATGTTTCATAAAATTCATCATCAGGTCAGAAATTTGGTTCCTGCAATTTGAAACAAGAATTTAAATTATTCTACAGTAAAATAAGTTGTTATAAATTGATATTGTGAGTAAAATAACAGAGAAATGTGGCTCTTTAACTGGGTGAGGACAGATTTTTTTCTTGCATTTTGTGAAATAATTATTTGGTTTAAGTTGTAGCATTAAGTTAAAACTCACAATTTAAGATTAATGGACTTAAAAACAATGTTCAGACAACTTGTCTCTTGTTGTTAAATCAACTTCATGAACTTTAATTTATGAGTTAAAACCAAAACTATTTTCTTGTTGACTTAATTTGCATTTTCAGGGCAGCAGGTGGACTTTCATTTTCAAGTTAAACCACCTTTAAATGTTTTACAGTGCTGTGTTTATGTTCTTATAACAGGAAAATTACCCCAAATCTAAATCTTCTTCTAGGATAATTCTTGGTAATACTTGAAAAGTATTCTGATACTTAAACAAAACTTTGTTTGGAAACTTTTGAGGATATTTTGCTACTATTATCAGAACAACCCTTTTAAAACTTTCTGGAAACGCCCCTGTATTTCCCCCAAAGTTTACCTTGAAGTCCCTGCTGTGCTGCGGTGTGTACTCGAAGGTCCAGAGCGCCCGGACCAGCCCGGACAGCTGCTCCGTCACCTCTCCCGCCTCCTGCGGCTGGCTGCTCCCCTTCTTCTGGACCAGCGGCGCCCCGTTGGGCTTCGCCTTCTCGCTGCTGCCGCTGCTCGCCTCTCCCCCCCGGAACTGCTCCAGAGCCAGGTACTCCGCGAACAGCTCCGTGTTGCTCAGGCACTGCAGGATGGCGTTCATGAAGCAGGTGTTACCGTGGTTCTTGAGCCCGGCGACACCGGGCACCTTGTCCCCGAAGGGGAACCCCCCGCAGTCGCTGTCGTCGGACGGGACGGAGCCTCCGGTGGTGCTCGGTATCAAAGCCGCCTCGTCCTTCTCGTCGTCGGCGGCCTGCTCGTCGGTTCCGAAGTGGGAGAGCGTGGACAGGGTCCGGAGGACTCTGTTCATGAAGCTCCCCACGGATCGGACCGAGCTCCTCCGGAACAGCTTCTTGCTGAAGGATTTCTTCTCCTTGCTGCTGACCGCTTTGGACATGATGGCTCTCCTGCTGCTGCGCCTTAGTTGCAGAAAGGTTTCCCCGCTGGTCGCTCACATCTGCTCTCCATCACTTTGTTCTGGACGAGGCCCGGGCATATTTCACAGAAACATAAAGGCCCCGCAGTTCTGGAGAACCCGATGAGACCCGAATCAGCCCACTGGCAGCAGCGGCGCGTCGGATCGCATAAACAGCCAACAGTCGGGGTATTTGGTGTTAAAGCCGGGGCTGGAAGCAGCCGTCAGCATCTCCAGCTGGTAAACAAGCACCTGTGCCATTGTTGAGGCACAACATCGGACCGCTGGAGTTCCTGTCGGACATAAACATCTACAGCAGCCTCAATTAGAGAGCCGAGCGGAATGCCTCATCATTTATTAACCCGCAGCTCCACCCTGTTAAAGGTGGACTATTTCCTCCGGATTCAGGTCCATTATGTGTGTTTTCCTTTTTTTAAATTATTGTTTAGGAAACATTTACCCTAAATTACCTCCACAGCGCTCCAATCACAGGCGCTCTGCCAAACTAGGGAAGCCCCGGACCGGAGCGACACAGCCCGCCGCTCCCTGGCGACTGACCGCGGAGAGGCATCGCTTCCCGGGCCAGGAGTGGAGATTATCGGCCTTGTCCCCATCCGAAAGTTGTCCCCCCCTCTTTCCGTCCGTCCAGTGTTGGTCTTCGGTTGAATGCGCCTTATTTCCGCCTCCGGATGGGCTCCATTGCGAGGCCGCTGCTCCCCGTCTCCATCATCAGTTTGTAGGCAGAGATACTGCGGGCGGGCAGGGCGGTAACGGCTGACGTCAGGCCCAAACACTGGTCCATGTTGGAGGAGAGCAGGTCCAGCAGCATGTGATGCTGATGATGCTCCATCCTCCCGGACAGAGCCGAGCAGCAGCCAGATGCTTCCAGAGGGAGAACATCCGAACATCTGGACCCGCTCAGCAGAACATCCGGGATAAACACGAAGCATCTTTTACTCATTTTATTATAAAGGCCACCGCGATCACAAAGCAGTATAATGTATGATCATTATAAGAAGATATTTATAATTGTAAGAATGATAATTTGTAATTATTGAACCGCAGAGTCACAATTATTAAGGAGTAAACTCATTATAACACAGTACCTCATAATTATCTCAATTATAAAAGATTATATCTAAGAGTAGCACTATTACTGCAACATATATTAACTCAAGTAAAAGTAAAAACGACAGTATTTTGTAAAAATGCTGTTTGAGTATTGATCAATATCATAGCATCTGATTTAATGTATAAAACTGATGTCATTCCCGACAAAAATAGAAAGTTATGCGCAAATGTTGATATTTTAAAGACAAAATTATATATAAAAACATACAGATAAACAAATATAATTACAAAATAATAAACTCAAACATAAGATATACTTTTCCACATAATTTTTTCCAATGTAACTTAAGAGGTTTTGGTAGTTTTAGTGATTTTTCTACAGACAGAAAATAAAACTACAAAGATTGTGAACAAACAGGAGGTCTCACTGCAATATCAATGTGTTTGGTGCGTTTTTTTAGTTAAAATGTTTTTCATTCAGGGAATTGGTAGAGTGTCCAGAAATTTAACTCAAGGTTATCGATAATTCATGATAAAATTAGTAAAATAAAAGTTAAAAGTACAGAGTAACTAAAGTAACTTTTCCTAAAAGTTACTGAAACTGTAAAAGTTATGTAAACCCCAAGATACTTTAGTGATTATTTAAATAAAAAAGTAACAGTAATTTGAAGGTTGATGCTTTGTGGAATTACTTCACTCAAATAAACAGTAAATTATGAAATATTCCTACAAATTTAACAACTTTGAAAAATACATTTTGGATAAACTTTAAATGCATCTGCTCTAAATGAGACAAGAAACTGATGTGAGTTTTCCCTCTGCAGAGATCTTCTATAAAACAGTTATTTTTGAGATTAGCAGTTTTGTTATTATTTTTGATATTTAATTGCAGTGCAGTTTGTTTTATTCTTGTATTCTGAACTTTGACCTTAATTTAGGCCTGTAGAGATTCAGACTTAGATGCTCAGATGGGGAACTGGAACTAAAAATATTAAAATGAAATTAATAAAGTTTAATCAAAGTTAATCTGCGACTTAAAGTGGAGAATATTCTTACATGAACCCAGGTAGGCAGATACTTTTTTCCAGCTCTGTACACACATTTTCCAACAGTTATAAAAACATTGAAACAGAGCAAAGTTTACATTAAGTTTGTAAAAACAAACATCAAGGCTTCATTATAGCGTCATCCGATTTTTATAACACAGACTTTCACAATACAAAAGACCCTTGCTATCCAAAATAGAGACAATCATGAATCAGCCCAAGCAAAACAGAAATATATACTAATTATGTTTTAGCAAAACATGAGACTGATTTAATAAAAAACAACAGAAATACCTCCTCTGAATATCTTCATCCCCCAGATCAATTATCAGTATGGAATAGTTAATTACATATATGGATCATAGAGAATTTACTCTCTTATAGATGCATAAATTAGGCAAAATATGAATATATAAATATCAGATTTTGGCTTAAACTGAAGGCAGATTTACCGGTAAAACTTGGGAAAGAATGTCGAAAACATTCTGATTTCAGTTTCTTCTGCTCCAAAATGAACAAAAACCCAAAATGCTGCAAAACACAAAGAATGATGACAGAAAAGACCCAATCACAGAAGCTAACATGTAAAACAGCCGTCATTCACATCTCTT
This sequence comes from Poecilia latipinna, assembly GCF_001443285.1. NCBI lineage: Eukaryota > Metazoa > Chordata > Actinopteri > Cyprinodontiformes > Poeciliidae > Poecilia > Poecilia latipinna. Next base: position 105,284 of record NW_015113693.1, on the reverse strand, counting down.
CCAGCGGGGGGAGTCCGTCAGAGCGGCTAGTAGTCGATGGCGCGCAGCGCGGCCAGGCTGGACGCCAGGCGGCGCGGCAGCAGCTTGGCCGTCTGCCGGTAGTCTTCAGGTTTGGCTCTCAGCAGCGTGACGATGTGCTGCAGCGTGCGGGACGGCTGCAGGCCCAGAGCGTCCATCACGTTGCTCAGATACTCTGAGGGAGACAAACCCAGATGATTCCACACACAACGACAGAACCAACAGAACCTGGAGGCGTTCCCCGGTCTCCGTACCGATATCTGTGGCCAGCTGTTTGGTGGAGTGAGGGGAGAGACGGGGGATGAGCAAGATGGCGTCGCAGTAGGTCTGCATGGTTGCCCTGGCGATGGAGCCCAGCCAGTAGTCAGCTGTGTTGTCCAACTCAGGAAGGTCATCGCCTGAGACAACAAGGGGAGAGTTTCTGTTAGTACTGAAGACCTGCGATGGAGTACGATGCTGCGTTCACACCCAACGAGTTTCACACATAAAAACCGCCTCCGACGCTTCGAGCTGGATGTGTTTGCACTTTGAAGTCAGACGCTTCACATTTTCCTCAAGACCTGCGTCAAAATCGCTCTAGACTCGCGTTGGGATGAGCCGTTGTACCCGGTCTGTTTGTACAATGATGCATAAAATTGAGAGAGTGGAACCAAATCATTATGTAGTGAAAGCTTCTGCAGTCGTAACAGAGGCTCAGATGTCTTTGCTGAACATTTTATGTTCAGTTTCTATTGAACAAACTACGGTGACAGCTGATAACACGTTGGAGCCTCTCGCCTTTTATTCCTCTTCTGGTTGCTTTCAACAATGGAGGATCTAATACTGAGAGTATCGAGGTTTTATTTACTGAAATCAACAAAATGCTGCTGTCAGGCGCGTGTTTGAATTTACCAGATAATTCAGAGATGCGAGTTTGACAAGCTAACTGGGCGCCGACAAAGGTCGCCGTCTCACCAGAGCCCAGTTTGATGGCCTGCTAACCTGCATGTCCTGGCAGGACACCACCTACAGGCCACTGCGTTACATCGCAGAGCCTCTGATTGGTTGATCCTCTGCATCCAGAGACAAAAGTTCAGATTTTTGAACTCCAGTGTTGAACGCTCAAAACGTTTAAATGCTTTAACAACGCACCGCGCTCCTGACACGCATCCACTTAGACTCTGAACGTAAACTGAGATTTATTTTTTTAAACTGAGACTAACGTCGTTATATTACCAGAAGAAAGTCATGAAATTGCAAGAAAAACGTTTTATTAAGAGAAAAGCTTTGATAAAGTGATGAAGATCTGATGTGACCATCTCGTCATGCAGAAATGGAGCAGTATAAATACAGCAGACTAAAATGAGGAAGAGGTGACGTACCCTGCTCTGGAGGGAACGGCAGCTTCCCAGCATGTAAGGCCATCTCTAGTGCCGGGTCCTCCTGGGTCACAAAGGGCTCCAGGTGGAGAGGCAGAGACATGAGGTACTGTCCAATCTGGAGAGGAGAGAGAGTCGCTTGAGCTGGATAAACAAAAACAGCCTTTTTACGCCTCCATCTAGGCTCCAGTGGTCCAATCGAGTTTTGCACTAAATATTATTTCATCCATCAAATCAAAGCAAGTTTTATCTATTCACTGCTACATTACATCAATCAATTCCTCATGTATAACGACGTATTACAGCCCAAACAGAGAAACACACAGGCGGAAAAACGGAGTAAATTTCAGCCACAAAACTCTGAAATTTTCTACAAAAAAAAAAGTGAAAAAATTTCCCACTTTTTAAAATTTCCTAGAAAATTTCTGAGGTTGATATAAAAATGTCAGAGTTTTCTCTCGCTGATTTTCAACGATTCAAACTCAAAATTTTCCAATATTTTTTCTGGAAAATTTCTGAGATGAACCTGAAATTTTCAGAGTTTTTTCACTTTTCAAACTCACATTTCCTTGTTTTTGCTAGAAAATGTCTGAGATTAATCTCATACTTTTTTTTAGCTTATTTATGGAAATTTATTGCGATAACTTCTGGAACAATTCATCGTCCAGCAAAACCTGTTATCATGACAGGACAAGTTGTAATGTGATAAACTTCATTTTTCCTTGAATCCCCTTTGAAATTAAATCAACTTTGAATCACAGACAGTTTTAAATGAAGACATAATCTTACGTTTGTGATATACTCCTGTGGTGACAGGCTGAACGTAGGCAGGTCTTCAGTGTAGCTCTCTCCAATAGCAGAAGCGTCCTGACTCTAAACCAGAGCAACACGAGGCCAGACTTAAAGAAACAGGACACCCAGCACTCCAAAGTAAATCTAGCTAAAATTATACCCAATAACACCTGAAATGAAATCATGTGGGAACCCGACACGTACTCACCTCCATCTTGGAGACGAGGCAGAGCTGGTGTTTGATCTGCAGGAAGACGGAGTCGAAGGCCAGCTGGTTGGCCTGCTGGTTGAGCCTGGTCAGAGCTGATCTGGGCTCAGCCAGCAGGCTGGAGTTCCCCGTCCCTTTTTCCTGCAACACCACGTCATTATTTACCAAAAGATCAGCAGCAAGACGCTCAGTGCCGACTACAACCTGCGTCCTACCTTCAGCGAGAACAGGATCTCCATCAGGTTGTTGTATTCGGCCACGTTGCCCCTCTGGAGGTAGTTGTACTCCTGCCAGGGGTTTTTAGTGGCGTTTTTCCTGTCAGTGGAGCTGGCCTCCTGGATGCCGGCCAGGCTGCGCGGGCTGTAAGACTCCGATAAGTACTTACCTGCTGTGCCCAGGATCCTGCAGTGATCATAAGCAGCATTTTTTTTTTATTTTTTTACTCTTAAAAACTGAAACTGGGTTCGATTTGAGAAACTAAATAAAAACAGATGACAGGAAGAACGTTTCTCACTTGTTTGACAGCTGCTGCTCAAAAGCTCCGCACTGTCGCAGCAATTCTCCACATGTGGCGATGATCCTGTGAAACCCGTGCAAGTTACCGATTAATGAGTTAATCTAAACTTCATCTCATCGATCGACTAACTGATAAGCGGCCATTTTGTAGCTGAATGCAGAATTTAAATAAACATAATTAAATTTTAAAATCATTTTTAGCTGTGTTAAATACTGGCTGAATAAACAGAAAATTTTCATTTCCTCTCATCAACAAACTTACATTTATAAAATATAACAAAACAGGAATCGGCTGCTGAACAGAAAAATAAAAAACATTTAAATATGTGAAACACAATGAATACAGAAATTCTGTCTGTATTACCAAAAAAACATAAATAAATCAACCTTGCTTTATTTTTCTGTTCGCCCTCCACTTTTCCTTCAACTCGTAGCACGTCAGACATTTCTGAATGAGAAACTGACGTCGCTCCGTCACACGCAGCTATTAAAGAGTTTATCCAGGGTTCATGTTTCAAACCAAACCACATAAAGTGGACTTTACATCCCAAACCAGACCCTATTTGGACCGTTTCTCTTTCCCGTTTTGATTTCGCTCCGCCATCTTTGATTCAATATTGACCAGCGGCGCCCTCTGCTGTGTGGAGGCCAAACTACAACACTGAAAGGAGGCTTAAGCGGATATTATTATTGATTTAAGCTAATTTTAATAGAATAAACAATTAATAGACAAGTAAATCAATCAATCGTTTTCATCCCCATTTGGATGAACTTTGTTTTAAAAGCAAACTCACCGGACTGAGTTCTGGAAGGAGGTCCAGTCCTCCTGGAAAGCAGAGGAACTTGGTGTTTCCTCCAGTCTGCATTTCTTCCTGATCGACTGGAGCGTTGTAGAGAAGTCTGACACATACCTGAGTTTCAAAGGAATAATAGGGTTATTCCAAGGAACATGTCTGATATAAATTTAAATTAGAGCTAGGCGACATGGCTTAAAAATAAAATCTCTGATTTTTTCACACCAGGTTCGATTTTAATTGATTTTCTTCTTGCTTTCTTTTCTAAGAAAGAAATTTCAAATGATGGAAAACATTCTCAAAAAGCGGCTTTTATTAAGGCCAGTCTACAAAGAATTTAGTTTAATTACGAGAACATTAAAAGTCAAAATATTAGCACAATAAAGTCGCAATTTTACTAAAACGTCTTAATATTATGAGAATAAAGTCGTTTTAATAAGATAATGAAAATAATAAGAATTATTTTCTGTAATTTTTTGTCTTTTTTGTGTTCAATAAGATTACTACTTTAATCTTCATGGTAATATTACAATACGACTTTATTCCTGTGTTCCTACAACTGTTTTCACGTAATATGACTTCTACAAGAAAATAATGTAGTTTAACTGTAATATTTTATCATATAATTCAAAGGGTAAACAAACAGAAGCTGTATAACGGGCATGAGAAACAAGATGGCCGCCCTGGGCGTGCTGACATCACTTTGAACCCGACGACTGTGTAGGTGGAAAAAAATAACAGATTTTCCAAAACTTACATCTTCAAAAACTAAACATTTGATTAACTGATCAAACAGATTGATCGCCCAGCCCTAACTGAAGCTGGAAATGAGAAAAGCGTCTTTACTTGGTGAACAGGGCTTTGAGAGCTCTGAGCAGGCCGCACACGGCGAGCCCATCGGTGAGGCGGACGCAGCGCTCCACGGCGCCGCTCGCCAGGCCGAACAACTTCCCCACAGAGTGGCTGAGCTCCTCCACGCAGTCGATCACCTCCCCGTGTTCCTGAGCACCACACACAGAGCCCTGAGCGTTACAGAGAGACGGCTGGTTATCTGGTGGTTCTGTGGCTGAGCGGCGGTCTGACCAGAGGAACGGCGCTGATCTGGATGAGGAGGAACGCCTCTTCCAGCTCGCCGTACTGCAGCTGGTAGGACTTGTACGGGTCGTAGAGCGAACAGACCAGTTCGTTCACCTTCAGCAGGTTATTCTCACCTGGAACAAAATATCCACAACGCTTTAACTTACAGTCCGTCAACCTCAATCGTCCTTTTATTTTACTCAGATTTGAATGGAACCTGTCAAAATAATAAATGTTACTGCATGATAAAACGTCCCAGAAATTTTGCAGTAAAACAATAGTGCTGATGTTTTGAAAATATTTTTATATTAAATTGTTTTCAGGTGATTTAATATAAAAATTAATGACATAATAACATAAGAACATGTTCTCAGAGATCAATAAAGTTTTAATTCTGACAAACATTTAACAAAGGAACTGGAAGATACTTTAAATATCCAAAATAAACAAAACAACAAAATGAAATCTAAACTAAACTGTCCTTCAAAAAAAGGATATTGAGACCAAAACACCAGACTGATCATTTTTCTCATCCAGTTTTTGGTAGAAATAGAGAAAAGAGAAAAATTATAAATTATGCAAATGGAAATTATTGAGCTCGTTTCATTTTATCATGCTTTAATTGATTTAGGAACAGGCAAAATAGAGCAAAATTTTAAATATTTTATAACTAAAAATATAAAAAGTCTGGAATGAATTTGTATTTAGCTCCCAGGAGTTTATAAAATATTCAGATTCTGTGAGCCGTTCATCTTTGGAAATGCGTTCAGTCGGATTGCAACACTTCTCAAGTCTTTTCATAGATTCTCAGACCAGACTTTAAATAGGCCATTATAATAAGCAGTGATTATGTTTTGATCTAACTAAATGTTTAATTAAAAATAAAATATTCTTGTCTTGGTATATAAATTTAAGATTAAATCAAACTCATGTGTTTTGTGGGGCTGGATACATGTGCCTGCCACACTTTTGAGATTTTAAAAAACCAAATTATGAAACCAATGTTTAATTTTTCCTCCATTTCACAATTATGAGCTACTTTTCCTCAATTTATCACATGGCATAAAATAAAACCGACAAAAATTGCAGCTTGTGGCTGTGACATGAGAGAATGTCGCCGTCCAGGCGGCGTTCGTACGAACCCAGGTGTGGGAGCATGGCCGCCTCCAGGCTGTGGCCAAAGGTGGAGGTGGTTTGGTGGAGCTCCAGCAGGCAGTCCAGGCGCTGCTCCTGGGCGGCCCGCTCCATGGCGCTGCTCAGACACACGGGGATGGACGGCACCATGGACCCCAGCGTCTGGATCAGCAGAACCGTCACCACTTCGTACGGGTTCTTAAACACCTGGTGCGGTTTAGCATCACACAGTTTAGCACCAATCATCACTCAGTCCAAACCAATCATCCTGGTGCTGCAGCAGGTCTCACCTGGCTGCTCCACTGCACCTGCGCGTGCCAAGTGGAGAGCAACGTGTCGTAAAACTCAGACAGCTGCTGATTCAGGCTGAGCTCGCTCTGAGAGAGATCCTGCCATATGCTCACCAACTGGCCCTGCAGACAGCAAATCAGACAATATTCCACATGGATCATGTGTTTATTAACCTGACACATGCAAACAATTAATTCACTTACAATAAAATGTCCATTAATGGTTTATTAGATTATAATGAGTTCAAATCGACCAACTAAAAACGTCCTCTTTTCCCTTTATTTAATGGTGTAGTTTAGCCGCCATGCAGCAGAGGGCGCTGCTGGTCTTCCTTAAGCGAGCCAGTTGGTACAACATGGCGACCATGTGAGAGAAACGGTTCAAATAGAGCCCGTTACTAGATGTAAAAGGCACTTTATGCGCTCCTGTTTTTAAATATAAACACTTATATTGACAAGTGTCTTAAGTTTCACCTTAATAGCGCTCATTCAGCCGAGCAACATGGAGGAGTAACGTTAGCTTCTCATTCAAAGATTTGTGTTGCGTGCTGAAGGTGAGGATGTGACGTCAGCAAAGCGGAGGGGCAGTAACGTGATGAGAAAAAATCTGATGGCAATAAGCAGGGCTGACATGAATTCATGCACTTCATGGAGCGAATTTTAACTTTCCTTAGAGAGCAAAGCTACAGACAGTACTAACGTATTAACATGTGTTTGTTCACAGGGACTAAGTCTTAATTTACATATTTTATTTTTATATTCAGCCATCTAAGAGGTTCTTGTTTTTTGTTATATTTTATAAATATATCTAAGTTTTTTAATGTTTATTCAATCAGTATCTAGTACAGCTGATAATGCTAAAATTCAACACATTTTTTAGAATTTGATGATGATTTTTTTTATTCCGCATATTATGAAAAGTGTATCTATCCCACGTGAAGACGGCCGGCCTTCTTGATACAAGAGAAAACTCAGATTTTAAAGAAAATGGCCAATTATCAATCAATCAAGCTGACCAATAAGATCAACTTTACCTTAATTCGTTAATCATTAACTTGCATCCCTATTCCTTGGTGTGATGTAGTAACTTGATAAATCAGGTTACTAAACCTGACTAATGAGTCGGATTACTTGACTTAAACCTGTTTTAGTAACCTGATAAATCACACCCAGGCCTGAACTGGACAACACACCTTGTGACATTTATAGTAGTACGCCAGAAGCTGGGGCATTCTGTCGATCTCTGTGAAGACTTTAACAAACACCTTGGCCTGACCTGCAGGGAGAAGAGCAGGTGAGTGTCGTTGATGCTGCGGGGAGGACGGAAGGGGTGGAGCTGGGTCGTTACCTAGAGACATGGAGTTGAAGGTTGCTACTATCTGAGGACTGGCCATGGCCTCCAGGCGGTTCTTCAGCGCCTCCAGGTGGACGCACTTCTCAGAGTAGTCCGGTGTGTCCACCAGCATGGCCAGGCTGTTCTGCATGCTGGTCAGCTTGGATGAAATGACTTCCAGGTCCTGAAAACACACGAGTCTGATAAGACTAGAAGCATAAGGACAGCACATGACATGACCGAGTGAGTCAGGATGCTTTGATACAACACATGAACTGATATTAATATACACCTGATAAAATGAACAAATTAATAGCTGCCTCTGCATCCAATAAGTGTTTGTTAAAATTAAATATTGAACATTTTTTCACATTTTTCAGGATTTTGCAATTGTTTTTGTGCTTTTCTGGTGATAATTTAGAAATATCTGCAAAGAATTTTGCAATATTTCCACCTATGTATGACAGTAAACATCACTTTTTAGTACTTGCCATATTTATCATCTGACTATAAGTGAAGCTGAGGCAGCAGTGGAGTACAAGAAATATCGCCCTCTGCAGGTGGAAGTTAGCATCACAACAACCCAAAGTTTTTGACCATTTGTGCAAAAAAATATTTAGAATAAATTCATAATTGTGCATTAGTGCAAAAATTCATGGAAAAATCAAAAGATTTTGCATGAATTTCTGTGAAAATTGCAGGGACTGGTTGATGTAATTTGGCAGAATACAGATAAAAACTGCTTTAAGTTGATTGATGAAACAATATTTAAGCACAACTGTCACTTTGAAGGTTTTATTTGTGTGTCCATCTGGAGTCTAAAGGGCCACATAAAAGCAGATTTGGCCCCTGGACCTTCAGTATTACAAAGACACACTAATTACATACATTTCTCATTTGTTATTTACAAAAAGAGTCTAATCACATAAAGTTCCATATGATGAAGTGAAAGCAGCTTCAGAAGTGGGTTTTTCACCTGAGTTTTGAAGGTTTCCTCAATGTCTGCACTCAGGGTGCTCCATTTATCCGCCTCCTGCAGAGCCTCAGCGGCCAGCTGCATCCGACTCTTCACCTGATCTATCTCCACCAGGACCTGGTGGGTGTGAGATCCGCATCGTTTATTCAAAACAACTTTATGTTCTGCTTGCCATGTGCCTTCTAAAGCAGCTGCCACACACCTGCATGGATTGCACGGTGTCCTGCTCAAACTTCTTTATGTCCTCCTTGACGAGGACCATCTGCTCCTTCAGGAAGGACGCCTCCTGCTTCAGCGCCTCCACGTCCCGCAGAACCCGGGGCATGTTCTGCAGCGCCTGATTACTGCTCTCTGCACACAGAAACAGCCAGCCGCCGAGTCATTAACATACACAACAATAAACCTAACTGGGTGTTAAAACCACTGACACAGTCTGACACAACGTTAGCATTAGTTCCAACCATAATAATAATAATAATAAGTAATATTACAAGTTCCTATTTTCTAGCAAATCTAGTCCAAGGGCAGTGATGAAGCTGAAGATGACTTCTGATTCTGGAAATGGCTAAAGGGCAATTCCATCTAATTTTTTACTAACCTGAGCATCTTTAATCTGCTGTAGGTTAAAAACTACAAAACTTAAAACATTTCATAGCTATTCTACACTCATTCTCAGATACTTAAAACCAAATATGTGATTAGAAAAACCTTCATTTGATCTGTGAGGCTTCAATAAAGGGCAATTTCAGCATCTTACTCACATCTGACCCACACTTCAACAACTTAAGCTTAAAAACAGCAATGCCCAAACACTTCAAAACTGGACTAAATTACTCATGCAAACTCAGATTATTATTTGTGAAACTTTTATTTGATTGATGAGACTTTATTAAAGGGTGATTTTAGCTCTTTTTATGCATCTGGACCAGATTAAATACCAAAAATACAACATCTGGACTCTTTTAACCTGCACTAGATTATTCTACTCTAATTTCAGAATATTTAAAGTTTGTTACACTTTTATTTCATTTGTCAAAGTTCAATAGAAACTATAATAATCCAGCCATGACTTGAGCAAATCCTGCTAGGCCTGTTAGACATCCGGCTAGTTTAAAGCCAGTGAAGACATTTACTTAGGCACTGCTGTTTGGTTATAATATCTGAATATGTTCTGTTTTCTGGTTACTGACCCTCGATAGCATTGTTGACCTCCTGGATGAAGAGCTGCAGCTTCATCACCAGAGTTGCTGCATGAGTGTCCGCTTTCCCCGGAGCCTCCTTCTGCACCATCTTGAAGGCGCCGTTCACCCAGTCCTTCACATCGAAATCATCATCCAGGAACTTGGAGAAGTCCATCTCTCCGCTCCCAGAGCTCACAGCCTGTTCCCCGGTGTTCAGCCAGACCCCTCGGCTGTCATCGAGCCATCCTGGTAACCTCCGGGCTAGCTAAGTCTTCCCAACCAAAGGCTTCGACACGAATATAAAATAAATAGCCCAGGAAAAGGAGATGACCATTACAACCAGATAAAGCTCTAACAAAGCGACGGCCTCCTCCAGAGTTATTTTTAAACGTTTACTCACTCAAAAGCTGCAAAGTACACATATTTCACAGTGGCTAATGCTAGCAGAGCCAAACTGACAACAACTTCCGCTTGTGCTTCCTATTTACCTTCCCCGGAAACGCATGATAAGATCACGGCCCGACTAAAAATCAATAAATAATTGTAGGTATTGGGGAATCGTAATTATTATTATTAATTAAATTTTTTGTATATAAAAAATGTGTAACCTCACATACGGAAGAGGATTAAGGCCATTGTGAAAAATCATTTTCTCAAAATTTTATCAAAACTATGAAGAAATACTCATTTTTTTTCTCTCAGTGGCCTTATTCCTCTTCTTTACTTATTAGATATCATAAAATAACATAAAAACAATTAGTTTGATGTTGTTTCACAAAAACACAACATTCCAACACATAAAATTAACATTCAATAAAAAAAGTTATTATATGGTGGTGGTTGGTCATGTGACAGTGACGCAGCTCCGGATTTAGGGTTTTGGGGTTTCAGTGGTGGTTTTCATGGTATTGATAAGTTAGGAAACAATATATATAATATCAGTACATACCTATCGGTAATCGGCCTTAACGGTAATATCGGATATTGATATCAGCCCAAATTTTCAGTTCTGTGGATCTCTACTTTGCACTCCACAATAGAATATAACATTGTATTGGTGGTTAATAACAGTTAAAGCTTGGATTAGGAAGCATGTAACTTCTGTTGAAGAAAAAAAAACATTTAATACAAACCTAACATATAAAGACATCAGTTTTACTCTACCAGTAATTTTAAATGTTGTGCTTTAATGATTAGGGCGACGTGTTCCTATCAGCTGCAGCAGATAAGTCTCATTATTCACAGTCTGCTCCATGAATGTTATGCAAACCAAAGCAACTACATGGAAAGTAGAGCTGGAGAGGAAACCCTGCAGGGAGAAGTTATCCGTCAGCCAACCTGAGAGGACCAAGTCATTTCTCTGACACTTGGAAAGATGGGCGTTATTGACGATGTTAAGGACACGCTGTCCAAGGCGGTGTTTAATCCGTCCAGCTTGATGTCCGGGCGAGGCGGACTCCACATGGCTCAGATCGTTCTGTGTCTGGTCACCTTCGTCCTGGGAATGTTCAGAGGAGGGAGCAGCCATACCTACTGGATCTACGCCATGTTCACCTGGGCCTTCTGCCCCATCATGACCCTCATCATCTCCGTCATTGAGATGTTCGGGCTCGATGTAGTCCTCAACATGTTCTGCATGGACTGGGGGGACTTCACCACAGGGATGGCCATGTCCTCCTCTCTCATGACCGTCTCCGTCGCCATAACTTACGCCAACTTCTACGCCTGCCTGAAATGCCTCTACGGCTGGATAGTGAGCGTGTTCGCCTTCCTGTGTGGCTTCCTCTACGTCCTGGAAGTGGTGAAGGACAAGTTCCTGGACAAGAAGAAAGGGAGCTACCTGGCAGCTCTTCCCGGGTTCTGGAAGGTTCTGGAGGCCTTCGTGAGCTGCATGATCTTTGTGTCTCTCACCGGTTACAGAGACAAGCCAGCGCTGATCTTCTGTGTCATCGCGTACATCATCCCCTTCCCCATCCTGCCTCTCATCATCGCCACCAACATCTTAAAAAAGCTGAAGAAATGTTTGCCCTTTAACCTGGACAGGTTTGTCTTTGTTTTCCTGGTGATCTCAGTCGTGCTGTACATATTCACAGCCATCATGTGGCCCATTTTCATGTTCAGACACAATCCACGGCCCAGCGACTGTCCCCCCAGCTTTTGTATTTGGGCCATTCAGTTCATGGTTGCATTTTTTACTTATGTGAATCTCATCCTTTTTTCATTGGACCTGATTTTTACTCTTCTCGGCATCTGTGACTTTAAGCGAACATAAATGTTACGATTTTTTTTATAGTGCGTCTGTCAAGACATTTGACCTGAATGTACAGAAAAGCTCCATTGTTCTTTTTAATAATATTTCCAAAGATGCTGTGTTGTAATTCCAGCATAAATAAGGTGAATACTGCATGTCTCTGCAACTTATCATGTCCACACTGTAAAACATTTGAGCTGCATTTAGTTGGGTCTGCTGTCTTCTGCTCTGCAAGTCAAATAAATTGAAAATTTTAGATTTTGAAGCCAAATGTGTGAGTTTGTGAAAGATAAACTTGCAGTAGTAAGTTGTGTTAACTTTTTTATTAATTTTGTCAGAGTTGAATAAACAGAGTTTTTAGGTTAGCACTTAATAAAACACAAGTCAGATCAATGTAACACACTTCCATCTCAGTATACAAAAACACACCGCAAAGCATTCTGGGAAATAGTTCCCACTCTTTTCCTTCTTTCCATTTTTTTAAGGCAAATGTTTATTTTAATGCAGCTGACAGTTTGCAAAGCTTGAGGATAATGACTTTGCTTCCTTATGATGCTCTGGTTGCACCTCAACAACTATTATTTTTTTATTGAATAAAAATGATGAAATTAATTAAATACAATAGATAAATACATGGGTGTATATTTTTATATTTAACATTGCAGAAGATAATTTTTGTTTCTGCCATGGCAAAATGAATCTTTTTTTCTTTAAATGTGCTTCTAAATTACAAATAGGTCTAAACGTTATTAATGCACACAACAGTTGGTAGTGAGAAACAGCTTTATTTCCATGTGTTTGACATCATTGGAAAGCTTAGAAACCACAAGTTTCACAATATGAAAGTTACTCAAAATGCCCTGAGATGAACTGTTCATGATAATAAGTCAGTTCAGAGACTAAAACTTTCATTCAGGTTGTGTAAATTAAGATGTTGTGTTAAAGTGAGTGTTTGTTAAACGGGTAAAATGATCCTCGGCCCGAACCTGTTTGAGAAACTCTGATCTGAAGTTACAGTTGGTCCCATTTTGCTTCGTTCCAACTACAGTTCAGGTCCGTTTGATCATTTTCATGTACAAACTGAGCACCAACTCAGACATTTGAATACAAAGCATATCGCACCGCTGTGCTGGAGTGAGAGGAGTTTCATTACGACGGTTCATCCTTCAGTTCTGGAGCAAACGCAGCTTCTTCCTCAGAACCTCCAGGACCTGGAAACCCAAACCCGGCAGCATGTGTGGCCCGTTCTCCGGCTTCCAGGGGATTATTCGCCTGGTGGAGATGATATCCAGCGCTCTGGCTCTGGTCGTCGTCCTGTTCAGAGGCAGGATGGTCGCCCCCTGGGGCGTTTGGTGTGAGTTCGTCTGGGTGTTGTGCATCGTCGTCCCCTTGGCGCTGCTTGTGGTGGAGAGCAGAGGCTGGCACATCCTGCTGGCGGCCTTCCTCCCCAACTGGGCCGACCTGACCCTGGGCCTGACAGCCGTGTGCTGCATCTCCGTGGTCTCCGCCACGGTGGCCTTCGCTGCCGTTTTTGTCTGCCTCACCTGCATTGGGAACATCCTGTGCTTCATCTTCTCGCTGGTCGCCACGGTGTGCTTTCTGGTCGACGTCATCAAGCAGAAGACGGCGTTCGGCAGCGGCTACATGTCCAGCCTGAGAGGAACCCTCCGCATATCGGAGGCATTTGTCGCCTGCATGATCCTCACCGCCGCCGTCGACCATTTTGTGAGAGGGGAGTGGTTCTACAAACCTTTCGGGATGATACTGTGCGCCGTTATCTTTGGAGTTTGCCTCCTGGTCACCGCGGCCATCATCGTCCTCAACCTGCTGAAGCTTCTGCAGTGTCTGCTGGTGTTCAGGCTGAACCTGGTGGAGTTTGTGTCCAACTTGGTGGCGGTGGTGCTGTACCTGCTGGCTGTCATCCTCTGGACCGTGTTTGGCTACAGACGCTACAGGCACAACCCTTACACCTGCATCAAATGTTCCTACGCAGACATGAATGCCGTCACGGTGGGAAGCGCTTTGAACCTCATCCTTTACATTGTAGACCTGGTTCTGTCCATTAAGTCACTGTAGAAAAGTTCAGCTGTGACTTCACTGTCCTGGACTCCATCACTTGGTGAATAAAGACAAAAACAGCTGTGAAGTTTGGCTAGAGAATAATTTTATGTGACTGTCAGGTATTTTTGGTTTAGTTTCTGGTGCAAATATCTTAGTTCACTTCAAATAAGACAAAACTAACATTTCAATAACTTTCTAAGCTAGATGTAGAGGCTTATTTTAAGTAAATAACTCCTTAATACTGATGAGAAAGTTCTAGTTTCACTGGTGCTGTTACCTAGCAACCCCAGCCAAGCCCAGCCGTTGCCTAGCAACCCAGTTCTAGTTCCACTGGCAGATTATTTCATTTATAACAAGACATTTTTTCCCATGTTATTTGTGAAATAATCTGCCAGTGGAACCATTTTTTTAAATCAATAATAAAGAATTACTGATTTAAAACAGGATCCTATGTCTTACTGACATTTGATTTGAATGCTTTTGCACTACAAACTAGACCAAAAATACTTGGTAAGGTTTGGTTTTTGCAGTGAAGAAGAGGAAATAAAAGCTTGTTTAGGTTGATAATTCCTTAATATTGGTGAAAAAGAATTAGTTCCAATGGCAGATTATTGAATTTATGACATTTTTCCCATGTTATAAGTGAAATAATCTGCCAGTGGAACTAGAACTTGGTTGCTAGGTAACGCTGGACATGGCCGAGGTTGCTAGGTAACAGCACCGGTAGAACTAATTCTTTTTTTGTCAATATTAAGGAATTATTTACTTACAACAGATTTGTATATCTAGATGAAAAGTTACTTTTAAGTTAGTTTTGTCGTATTTAAAGCAAATTAAAATATTTGCACAGATTAAAATACTTGGTGAGTTTTTTGTGTTTTTGCAGTGAACTCAACCGTATTTCACAGACTCATTATATTCAAATCTTACTGAGCCTCATTTGAATGCAACAAAACTGAGAGATAATAGATGCAAATTTCTTAACTCCTGAAGCTCCTGGTTTAAAAGTTATAAACCCTTCAAGTGTTTCTGTTATTAAAAGCCCGGTTACGATTATAACATAATAACCCTTTATTTATAAAAATGAAATGACAAACGTTTTCCACCGGCGCCCCC
Source organism: Poecilia latipinna (assembly GCF_001443285.1). Lineage (NCBI taxonomy): Eukaryota > Metazoa > Chordata > Actinopteri > Cyprinodontiformes > Poeciliidae > Poecilia > Poecilia latipinna. The sequence goes on along the minus strand of NW_015113693.1, from coordinate 90,179 downwards.
TTCAGGTCGACTCTGGCTCCTCCAGCTCCGCCGTCGCCAGTAAACCCTGGAAGCTGAAGTAGTGCGAGTTGCAGAAGACAGGAGGCTTGTTGGGCGTCGACCCGACGACCTCTGGCTTCAGGGAGGCAAACGGGTTGGCTCCACTGCCCTTCAGGTCCATCTCCAGCTCCAGCAGGATTTGCAGACTGTAGGTCATATCTGTCTCACTGCAGAGAGACGACAGACTAGCAGCTGGGACAAAAGTATTCACACACCCTCAACTTTCTAGCAAGTAGAAACAAAATGATGCTTAGTTTTTAACATCTCTTTGCAAATCAAAATCTAGAAAGTGCGGCTTGAGAATCTGGAAATGCATTTATTTTCTTTAATCTTCGCATTATTTTATTAAGTAAGATTATTTGTCATGCCAACTCTTCATGCTTTACTGAGGAATTTTATGTAGAACATTTTTTTGCCGCTGGGTGGATGTGACCTTTTTACTGGTGATTTATTTATTTATTGTTCCTAAATGGCATAGACTACTTTTTGAATTGTAATAAAGACTTCTGTAGGAACCAAAACTGCAAATAATGTGAATTTGGGCCCAGAATTGTTCAGAGGGCCACAAATGGCCCCCGGACCACACTTTGGACATCCCTGAATTTATTACATATTTATTTAGCTGCATCTGATTTCTGGATCAAATTCTGGTGTTTATGGCTCCAAATGAGTGAAACTTACGTCAGTGAGGTGAACATGGAGGGAATCTCATAATCGCGGAGGAGCAGAAGGGTTGGCAGCCAGCCCTGGTCCAGACCCTGACTGGCATCAAAACCTAGAAATATAGAGTTAAATAATTACTCTCATTTCTAAACACATTTATTTTCACGTTTTATGTAAAAATGCTTAAATAATTTGCATTACTGTAAATTATTTAATCAGATATTTTAGGCCTAATCCACTGCAGATGGATATCTGGGGAAAACAAGTTATTTTTTAAACACTTTGACCCACAAAAAACTATTTTAAAAAAATCACTAAAAATGATTATTTATGAAAACTCAGAATGAAGTGGAGAAGATCTGAGAAAACCTTGTATTTATGTTCCAACGTATAAAGCAGCTTCCCTTACTGAGGATTGTCACAATAAGTAATTAATCGATTAATTGGATGATAAATTGAAACAAATTCAATAATTTCCATTTGCAAAGTTTAGTATTTTTCTCATTTCTTTCCATTTTTACCACTAATTTGATGATAAAAGTCTCCTGTCTGGTGATTTGGTCTCAACTAAGTGATCTTAAGGACAGTTTAGTTCATAATTTATTTTATTTGTTTATTTGTTGTTTTGTTTATTTATTTTGGAGATTTCAAATGTCTTCCCCTTCCAGTGTTTAATGTTCATTAAAATCTTAAGTTTATTTATGTCTGAAAATATTTTCTTGAAATTATTATACCTTTATATCACTGGAAAATGTTCTAAAACATCAATATTATCATTTTCATTTTGGGCCAAATCAAAAATCTGAATGTTCTTAAAGGGCCGGTTGGGTCAGAATGTAGTAATGAAACCCATTAAAATGTTAAAATATTAATAAATAGCTGNAAGCATTCTGGGAAATAGTTCCCACTCTTTTCCTTCTTTCCATTTTTTTAAGGCAAATGTTTATTTTAATGCAGCTGACAGTTTGCAAAGCTTGAGGATAATGACTTTGCTTCCTTATGATGCTCTGGTTGCACCTCAACAACTATTATTTTTTTATTGAATAAAAATGATGAAATTAATTAAATACAATAGATAAATACATGGGTGTATATTTTTATATTTAACATTGCAGAAGATAATTTTTGTTTCTGCCATGGCAAAATGAATCTTTTTTTCTTTAAATGTGCTTCTAAATTACAAATAGGTCTAAACGTTATTAATGCACACAACAGTTGGTAGTGAGAAACAGCTTTATTTCCATGTGTTTGACATCATTGGAAAGCTTAGAAACCACAAGTTTCACAATATGAAAGTTACTCAAAATGCCCTGAGATGAACTGTTCATGATAATAAGTCAGTTCAGAGACTAAAACTTTCATTCAGGTTGTGTAAATTAAGATGTTGTGTTAAAGTGAGTGTTTGTTAAACGGGTAAAATGATCCTCGGCCCGAACCTGTTTGAGAAACTCTGATCTGAAGTTACAGTTGGTCCCATTTTGCTTCGTTCCAACTACAGTTCAGGTCCGTTTGATCATTTTCATGTACAAACTGAGCACCAACTCAGACATTTGAATACAAAGCATATCGCACCGCTGTGCTGGAGTGAGAGGAGTTTCATTACGACGGTTCATCCTTCAGTTCTGGAGCAAACGCAGCTTCTTCCTCAGAACCTCCAGGACCTGGAAACCCAAACCCGGCAGCATGTGTGGCCCGTTCTCCGGCTTCCAGGGGATTATTCGCCTGGTGGAGATGATATCCAGCGCTCTGGCTCTGGTCGTCGTCCTGTTCAGAGGCAGGATGGTCGCCCCCTGGGGCGTTTGGTGTGAGTTCGTCTGGGTGTTGTGCATCGTCGTCCCCTTGGCGCTGCTTGTGGTGGAGAGCAGAGGCTGGCACATCCTGCTGGCGGCCTTCCTCCCCAACTGGGCCGACCTGACCCTGGGCCTGACAGCCGTGTGCTGCATCTCCGTGGTCTCCGCCACGGTGGCCTTCGCTGCCGTTTTTGTCTGCCTCACCTGCATTGGGAACATCCTGTGCTTCATCTTCTCGCTGGTCGCCACGGTGTGCTTTCTGGTCGACGTCATCAAGCAGAAGACGGCGTTCGGCAGCGGCTACATGTCCAGCCTGAGAGGAACCCTCCGCATATCGGAGGCATTTGTCGCCTGCATGATCCTCACCGCCGCCGTCGACCATTTTGTGAGAGGGGAGTGGTTCTACAAACCTTTCGGGATGATACTGTGCGCCGTTATCTTTGGAGTTTGCCTCCTGGTCACCGCGGCCATCATCGTCCTCAACCTGCTGAAGCTTCTGCAGTGTCTGCTGGTGTTCAGGCTGAACCTGGTGGAGTTTGTGTCCAACTTGGTGGCGGTGGTGCTGTACCTGCTGGCTGTCATCCTCTGGACCGTGTTTGGCTACAGACGCTACAGGCACAACCCTTACACCTGCATCAAATGTTCCTACGCAGACATGAATGCCGTCACGGTGGGAAGCGCTTTGAACCTCATCCTTTACATTGTAGACCTGGTTCTGTCCATTAAGTCACTGTAGAAAAGTTCAGCTGTGACTTCACTGTCCTGGACTCCATCACTTGGTGAATAAAGACAAAAACAGCTGTGAAGTTTGGCTAGAGAATAATTTTATGTGACTGTCAGGTATTTTTGGTTTAGTTTCTGGTGCAAATATCTTAGTTCACTTCAAATAAGACAAAACTAACATTTCAATAACTTTCTAAGCTAGATGTAGAGGCTTATTTTAAGTAAATAACTCCTTAATACTGATGAGAAAGTTCTAGTTTCACTGGTGCTGTTACCTAGCAACCCCAGCCAAGCCCAGCCGTTGCCTAGCAACCCAGTTCTAGTTCCACTGGCAGATTATTTCATTTATAACAAGACATTTTTTCCCATGTTATTTGTGAAATAATCTGCCAGTGGAACCATTTTTTTAAATCAATAATAAAGAATTACTGATTTAAAACAGGATCCTATGTCTTACTGACATTTGATTTGAATGCTTTTGCACTACAAACTAGACCAAAAATACTTGGTAAGGTTTGGTTTTTGCAGTGAAGAAGAGGAAATAAAAGCTTGTTTAGGTTGATAATTCCTTAATATTGGTGAAAAAGAATTAGTTCCAATGGCAGATTATTGAATTTATGACATTTTTCCCATGTTATAAGTGAAATAATCTGCCAGTGGAACTAGAACTTGGTTGCTAGGTAACGCTGGACATGGCCGAGGTTGCTAGGTAACAGCACCGGTAGAACTAATTCTTTTTTTGTCAATATTAAGGAATTATTTACTTACAACAGATTTGTATATCTAGATGAAAAGTTACTTTTAAGTTAGTTTTGTCGTATTTAAAGCAAATTAAAATATTTGCACAGATTAAAATACTTGGTGAGTTTTTTGTGTTTTTGCAGTGAACTCAACCGTATTTCACAGACTCATTATATTCAAATCTTACTGAGCCTCATTTGAATGCAACAAAACTGAGAGATAATAGATGCAAATTTCTTAACTCCTGAAGCTCCTGGTTTAAAAGTTATAAACCCTTCAAGTGTTTCTGTTATTAAAAGCCCGGTTACGATTATAACATAATAACCCTTTATTTATAAAAATGAAATGACAAACGTTTTCCACCGGCGCCCCCTTCAGGTCGACTCTGGCTCCTCCAGCTCCGCCGTCGCCAGTAAACCCTGGAAGCTGAAGTAGTGCGAGTTGCAGAAGACAGGAGGCTTGTTGGGCGTCGACCCGACGACCTCTGGCTTCAGGGAGGCAAACGGGTTGGCTCCACTGCCCTTCAGGTCCATCTCCAGCTCCAGCAGGATTTGCAGACTGTAGGTCATATCTGTCTCACTGCAGAGAGACGACAGACTAGCAGCTGGGACAAAAGTATTCACACACCCTCAACTTTCTAGCAAGTAGAAACAAAATGATGCTTAGTTTTTAACATCTCTTTGCAAATCAAAATCTAGAAAGTGCGGCTTGAGAATCTGGAAATGCATTTATTTTCTTTAATCTTCGCATTATTTTATTAAGTAAGATTATTTGTCATGCCAACTCTTCATGCTTTACTGAGGAATTTTATGTAGAACATTTTTTTGCCGCTGGGTGGATGTGACCTTTTTACTGGTGATTTATTTATTTATTGTTCCTAAATGGCATAGACTACTTTTTGAATTGTAATAAAGACTTCTGTAGGAACCAAAACTGCAAATAATGTGAATTTGGGCCCAGAATTGTTCAGAGGGCCACAAATGGCCCCCGGACCACACTTTGGACATCCCTGAATTTATTACATATTTATTTAGCTGCATCTGATTTCTGGATCAAATTCTGGTGTTTATGGCTCCAAATGAGTGAAACTTACGTCAGTGAGGTGAACATGGAGGGAATCTCATAATCGCGGAGGAGCAGAAGGGTTGGCAGCCAGCCCTGGTCCAGACCCTGACTGGCATCAAAACCTAGAAATATAGAGTTAAATAATTACTCTCATTTCTAAACACATTTATTTTCACGTTTTATGTAAAAATGCTTAAATAATTTGCATTACTGTAAATTATTTAATCAGATATTTTAGGCCTAATCCACTGCAGATGGATATCTGGGGAAAACAAGTTATTTTTTAAACACTTTGACCCACAAAAAACTATTTTAAAAAAATCACTAAAAATGATTATTTATGAAAACTCAGAATGAAGTGGAGAAGATCTGAGAAAACCTTGTATTTATGTTCCAACGTATAAAGCAGCTTCCCTTACTGAGGATTGTCACAATAAGTAATTAATCGATTAATTGGATGATAAATTGAAACAAATTCAATAATTTCCATTTGCAAAGTTTAGTATTTTTCTCATTTCTTTCCATTTTTACCACTAATTTGATGATAAAAGTCTCCTGTCTGGTGATTTGGTCTCAACTAAGTGATCTTAAGGACAGTTTAGTTCATAATTTATTTTATTTGTTTATTTGTTGTTTTGTTTATTTATTTTGGAGATTTCAAATGTCTTCCCCTTCCAGTGTTTAATGTTCATTAAAATCTTAAGTTTATTTATGTCTGAAAATATTTTCTTGAAATTATTATACCTTTATATCACTGGAAAATGTTCTAAAACATCAATATTATCATTTTCATTTTGGGCCAAATCAAAAATCTGAATGTTCTTAAAGGGCCGGTTGGGTCAGAATGTAGTAATGAAACCCATTAAAATGTTAAAATATTAATAAATAGCTGCTTGTTTCAGCATTCAATAAATGTTTCTCAAAATTAAATAATCACTGATCAGTCCCTCCGTTGGTTTTGTTTTTGTTTACTTTTTGCCATCAAGATCACAGATTTTGTTTCCACTTTAGAAATACTTGTAAAGATTTTCAATCAGAAAAAATGTGGGAATTTGTTGATTTTTGTTAATTTTGTGGATTTCTGAAAACCTGGAGGGACTTGATGATGTAATCTGGAGTCAAAAGGGCCACATAAAAAGCTACAGCGGGCCAGATTTGGCCCCCGGGCCTTGAGTTTGACACCTGGTTGATCTTGATGAGTTTATTATGGTTCTGGTCCTGATGACTCTGTGGTTCTGACCTGGATTAAAACCGACCACCAGGTCCGGTTTGGCCGCCTCCTCCTTCTCCACCAGCTCCTCCCAGAAGTGGTGGTAGAGGCCCCGGTAGGCGCTGACGTAGACCCTCTGCTTGGGGCCGAAGGCTCGGAGAGGGGGCCTCAGGACGGGGCCGTCCGCCACCTCGGGCCCCACCATGACCACCTCGATGCCCTGGTGTCCAGGGAACACGTGGTTCAGCTCGTCGTAGTCGCTCAGCTTGGCCGCCAGCGTCTCGCCGGGCCCCGCCCCCACCAGGTGGACGGTGAGCGGCCGGGAGGCCGGGCTGAGGCCGAACAGCCTGAGGCCCAGGGCCACGGTCAGGGGCCTGGAGAAGAACTCGCTGCAGACCCTCCAGAGCGACTGCTTCAGGTCATCATCCCCAGGTCGGGGCCGGCCGGCGTCGGCCCATAAATCCTTCATGTTGGCCCCACTGACGATGGCGTCGAGGCGGGATGAGAGGTCGCCCTGCATGGAGAGCCAGTCGTCCCAGGTTTTCACCTCCGACCCCGGCTTTGACCACTTCTCTGTGGAGAACGGAAGGTCGCCTGGGGGACAAGAGGAGAACCACTATGAGGTCAGAACCGCCATGAGGTCAGAACCGCCATGAGGCCAGGATGGACTGAGAACCGCCACGAGGTCAGAACTGCCATGAGGTCAGAACCGCCATGAGGCCAGGATGGACTGAGAACCGCCACGAGG